>NC_053155.1:190201829-190501829 GCF_016835505.1 Polypterus senegalus
ATACATTATGTTGCCGATGTGAAGTTGCAAATTAAAAAAATAAAAAAGACGACACAAAAGATGGTATGTGAGACTTTTAAAATGTATCGTGTATAGCTTTGAATTCTTATGTTTGTTTTGCTTTTTAAATAAATCATAATTTTCACCAGCTTGATTTTGGTTATTTATGTAACACCTTGTTACTGGTCACTTGTCACACATTATGGTGCAGTGGCAGTGCTGCTGCTTTGCAGTAAGGAGACTGTGGAAGATTGTGGGTTTGCTTCCCACTTCCTCCCTGTGTGGATAGCGCTTTGAGTACTGAGAAAAGCACTATATAAATGCTTTTTAGCATTGCTTTCAGCAATATGGAACTGCATCTCGGCAACACTTAGAAAATGGCTACTCCGTATATAAAACTAGATGGTGTCAGCATGATCCCTTAAAAAGTTTTACTTCTTTAAAACATCTTGTTGGAAGTAAGAAATGTTTGTTTCACAATGTTTGGATTCTAAACCCCTAATTGGACTTTAACTTAAAACAGTTTAGGGGAACCCAAAAAAATTAACAAAACCTGTTAATCAGAACACCTAAATTTGGTTGGTCAGTTTTATTTTTCTTTATGTTATTATGACCTAGCCTTAAATTTTTGTTTTACTACGATTCAGTACAGTCCTTTTCACTCAGAATTGTATGTTGTACCACATAAGTGTCATCTTGTTTACATTTTAGTTGGCTTTTTTTTTTTCATTTTCTCTCTGATCCCTTGCCCTCTGTTGAGCTTGTGTCTTCAGAAGTAGGGCCTCACTCCGGATTAGGACTCTCAGATGCCACAGGCATTTGGCCTACAGTTACTTGTGACTTCTAAATAAGACATGTACTTGCATCAGCAAATCACGTTAGTTGCAATGTTTTTGTGTTCGTCTGTGCTGAAACTCTGCACACTTTGAGAATCTTTTGTAGTAGTGTTGTATAGCTTATCTCTTAGGAGAGTTATTATTAAGGATCATTCGGTTGTTTTTCAACTTTTCTTACCATTTTACTACCGCTTTACTCGATGACATAGACCTCCCTATGTCCAAAAATACCATTTTTGGAATTATATCTGTGTGTCTGTCTGTGTATGTGTGTGCATGTAAACATGATAACTTGAGAACACTTTCACTTAGGTCAGCCAAATTTTGCATACAAGTATTAGGCACAAAAAGTAGATTTCTATCAATGTTTGAGCTATTTACGTTAACCGGAACTGGTACTTTACCTTTTATTCATGCAGCTGCAGAGTCGGATATATTCAACTTTACTTTTATAATAAATGTTCAATATATTATTCATTTGATTTGATTTGTTGTTGATAGGTATTTAATGTGCATAATATAAACACATAATCATTGTCTTTATTGCGGTTTATTCCTTAAATATTCAACGCCATACCTGAGTATATGAGAAAGTCTATTGGAGACCACTCACAATTTTTAGATTTAACTTTGATCACCCTTTGGGTTTGGTTGCTGCTTATTTTAATATATTTTAGTTTTTCTGTTTTCATTAGTTATTTTTTATCCTTTGTTGTTTAGATGTTTAGGATACTTTTCCCCTTTTCAATTTATTAAATCTTAATAAGATTAGCAATTCAAATTTCCTTTTATATGATTCTTTTAATTAAATACATGAATTAGATTATGTTTGGTGGTTTTTTTGAGTGCTGGGAAGATTTTTCAGTTTTAGGCTTTCCATTTGGAGTAAACAGTTACAACATAACAAGTGATATGAGATTCTTAGTGTGTTAAATTTATCATAATGGGATAAAAACTGCCAATAAATTCCACTTTCAACACATCTGTAAAAGAACATTCCTCTTATTGGTCTTTAGTCTAACTGCTGTCAGGCAAATTTGAGATGCGCTCTGATGTTTTTTGTAGTGTGAAATTAATTGCACCCTGCAACTATTCCATAAATCCCTTTTCTGTACAGCATTTGTGATGATGATGCAGTCATGAAAACTGACTTTACTGTAGGGAAAACTAGCCTACAGATTGTTGCATTTTGTTATAGATGTTTTTTTTTTTGCTTCAGTCTTGGAGTCACCTTGGTAGAATGTGCCATTCTAAGCAAGATTTACTACTGTCTTATGTCTTCACTCTTTTAGGAGTATACCTCTTGCAGTTGGCCGATAAAACTTCAATGTGAAACAGTATCAACAACGTTTTGTGGAATTTTATTTAACATATGTTGTCTAATGAATGACATGTCTTGATATATTTAATATGGCATTGAGTGTCAAAAATCTGTGAGATTTACAGTAGAGGACTAAAGTGAGCCTGAAAATTAAGTGAAGTAGTTTGCCAATTGATACCTCTTTCATCCAGTCTCAGCCAGTCATATCAAATATATATAGTTCAGTTGAGGACTGTATTATTATTGTACAAATGTGCAATTAAGTTTCCTCCCACAGTCCAAAGACATGCAGGTTAGGTGCATTGGCGATTCTAAATTGTCCCTAGTGTGTGCTTGGTGTGTGTATGTGGGCTGGCGCCCTGCCCAGGGTTTGTTTCCTGCCTTACACCCTGTTTTAGCTGGGATTGGCTCCAGCAGACTCCCGTGACCCTGTAGTTAGGATATAGGGGGTTGGATTATGGATGGATGGATGTGCAATTAATGTGTACTTGGTAAATACTTTTTACTAAGGCAACCTTTTTTTTTTGTTTTTTTACGTTTCTGTTTCTGTATGCATCAGAATGTTCTTATGGGATTGATATAGTTTATCTAATCTAATCTAATCTAAGTGTTCCTTAAAGGTTTTTCTATTTATGTACATTTTCTTTCAGCATAAGACAGTTTTATTGACATGCTGAGGATCACACGCTGTGTCTGAGGCAAAGACTTTTTAATTTAAACATCAAACTGCAACTGCTATTATATTTTTCTACAAGGAAATTAGCTGTTAGATTATTTTGTTTGTAATTCAAACACTGGTGTTACATTATTTCTTAGCTGCCTTTTACCTATAATTGAAATTTAATGAAGACCTGATTTGATTTAATGCAAAATATATGAAACAGTTCAAAAATATGTGAGCAGGCTATTACTTTGTGATGGAGATGCACTTTATGAATGACAGTTAAAAAATGATGAGCTGTTTTAAAAGAGGAAATGGGCTGTACTGCGTGTTTATCCCATTTCTTTAACAAGGTGTGCAAATTAATATAGTAGGTCCTGCTGTAGCACCTTCGCAACGTTATTGAACTTGTAAATAGCATTATCAAATTTGGTTTATTTCTGGTTTCAACCTCGCACTCACTGCGGCTGGGGTAGGCTCCAGTCCCTGTGGTTCTAAACTACAAAAAAACAGGTTAGGAAATGAATAAATTGACTAATGTCCAATAAATTCCTATGTAGAAGGCAAGGCTAAAAAAGAAATGAACATATTTAAGATCAATTGAAATACAGATTTCACAGAAAACTCTGTCCAATGAAATCATCTTAAAAATAATTTTTTTTGGAACTTGACACAAATTGATACAGTGTCAGCGTTCTGATTTTTATTGTATAGTTATCCAATATTATGTAGTCATTTCTTACAAAAAAGTGAAAAAAAATGTACTGAGTGCATTTGCTTCTGAATCTTTCCAAGTTCATTTTGCGTAAGCGTATGACAAAGCTTTGAACAATGAAGTCTTCTTTTAGCTTGAATGGATATTTCTCTACAAACAGAAGCAGCCAGCATTAATGAGGTAAACAAGAATGATGGCTTAGAGAAATAATGGTTAAGATGCAATTATGGTCACAGCTTAAAATATTGTAGATGCAGTCAATACATTATAATTGACGGCTGGCCGTTAATCTAGTCAAGGAGAAAAGCAAGAGAGCTTTTAATACACAGGCATAGGCAATGTGAAAGCATAGGGCATTGCTATTGAAATCAAGTGCATTTTGTTGTAATGGAGAGCATAATAAGACAATTAAATCAATGGTTATAGTCAAGGAGAATAACATTGTATAACTTTTCTAAATTTAGTAGTATGACCATCCCATTAATTCTATTTAAGTTATTGTTGCATAAGGCCCCTTTATAGATGACAGGTTCAAACTGCAGGCATAGAATTACAAATATAAGATGACATCAAAATACAAAACTTCATATATTATTTACACACTATCTGTTTATATATTGTGAAGGGTTGACTAGCTATCAAACCTAGAATCTCTTTGACAAAGGACAGGGGCAGAACTCAGTATGACTCTAAGAAAGTGAGAGGGACAGAGAGAGGAAAACACATGTTGGCATTAGAGAAACAAGTAACTGAGGATACTGTGGAAGGAGTAAAGTTATGGACGAATAGAAAGAGGGCAGAACACTTTCTACTCATGAAAGGACAGTGTAGTCCTAAGGAAAAACAGTTTTAAGGGTGAGATCTAACAGGAGGCCAGTTATTTCTTCCCATCTTTATCTTCCTCTAGGTGTCAGAACTAAAAAAGGTAAGATAGGGCTATATGACCCTTTTAGATTAGATTAGATTATATTAGATTATATTAGATTAGATTAGATTAGATAAACTTTATTAATCCCATGGGCAATTTCAGATGTATTCAATCACAGAAACATAGAAAACAAGGATACATACTCTCAGGACAAATAATACAGCCAATCAATCAATAAACTGATAAATAAATAAATAAATGTATATAGTGCAGATATTTCAAAATGAATTTAACAAGTACTTCAGGAGGAAACATTGAATTGCCTTATAGCAGTATGCAGGAAAGCCCCCCTATAGCCCCACCCCCCAGAGGCTCTTCATAACACAATGTGGTAGAATAAGCCTGTGGCTATAACTGCTCTAAGACAGCACCTCCTAGAGGGGATGGAGGGGATTTTTCATGATGGTTTCCAATTTGCTACCATCCTCTTTTCCACAACAGCTTCTAGAGTGTCCAGAGTTTGCCCTGTGATGGAACAGTCTTTCCTGATAAGTTTATTCAAGCATTGTGCTTCTTTAGAGCTCAAGTTGCCTCCCAAGGACAATGCAGCACAGAACATTTCCAGCAGCTTTTACGTGAGATGGTCCTGAGGCTCCTTGAGGGAAATGAACCTTTAAGAACTACATACGTTTTAAGCGTGCATGAACACCAGGGAGAGCTATGGGACTTTATAGCTTGATATATCTTAAGTGAAAGCAGTGTTATTCCAAGGCACAGAAGTTATTATTGAGTTTGACTGAAAGAGAAAGCCTGACATCTACTATTTAAATAAGGTTAGATATGACAGCAGATCATTAAAGATTATCAGGGTAATTTTAGTTAAATCTTTGTGACTTTTATATATCTAAATTATAGTCCTTAATAAGTACTACACATTAAATGAATTCAAAAAATATTTGTGTATTTAAACATAGATTGAGAATTTTTAATTCTGCTCCAAACTTAACTGCAAGTAAGTATAACAATGTAGAAACTGAAATCATGCAGTCATAATGACATAATCAAGTCAAAACTTCTAGTTGGGAGTCTTGCAATAGCACTTTGAATTAACTGTAAGATGGGAAGATCTGTATTGACAGCAAGATAAATACTGGAAATATGGAAAACTATCATTAAAACAAATGAATGACCTCACTTGCCTTTATTCAGCCAAGCAGATTTTTAGCCCTCATACCTATTTTACTGCCTGTAAACCTTAAGTTCCAGATATAATACTAAACATTAAAATAATTTATATTACAGTTCAGTAGCTGAATTTAAGCGACTGTTATAGCTTCTTGTCCTAAGTCAAGAATTAAATACAAAAACAATACTCGTTTTAAGAGAGTGATACAAAGTGGGGTGAAATTGAAGACAGGTTAACCTCCACAAGCTATATGTGTGTGATGTGGAATCATAGAGCAAACTGAAGACCTCTTTATTCTACAAGTGGGTGGCCTTGACTACAGAATACCTGCAGGCTGTTATCCCTGTGAAGTGTGCCGAGGTTCTGATCCACTAAGATTGGTGATATTATCCCTTTTCCAGGAGCCTAGACATTATTTTGACATTTTTTTGAGATAGATTTGATTGTGCTGCTTTCCCATTCCCAACATATACTCTAGCTGTAAGGACCATAATAACAAAGCATGAATATATTTTATGCCATTTAGTTAATTTGTCCTTAATAGTGAAAAGAACAATAACAAGATCTAATAAGCACCAAGACACAATATTTCCATGTAATATAATCAATTTTTCAATGGATGTTTTTTCAAGTTCAGAAATGAAAACAATTGGTGAAAACATTTTTCAGTTATTGGCATATTATACACAGATATATATATATTGTCAGAGATGGCTTGGGTCGCGAGGAGGACCGCCCTGATTGCTTTGGGGACCACGGGTACAGAGCTTTGAAGCTCAACCCTGTAGGGGCCCATGGTCTACTCCAGGGGCGCCCCAGTGCCTTTGGAGCACTGGACCTCAGCACTTCCACCACACCCGGAAGTGCTGGGGGGAAGAAGACTGGGGACACCCGGAGTGCTTCCAGGTGCGCAGCCCGCACTTCATTCACACATGTGAGTGTCCGCGTGGGAGTGTCGGGAAACACCTGGAGCCCATCCGGGCATGTATAAAAGGGGCCGCCTCCCTCCATACGATGGCTGGGGTCGGGTGGAAGAGGACAGAGCTCGGAGGAGAGGAGGCAGACCAGAGACAATGAAAGGCGTAGTGTGAAGGCCTGGACTTAAGGGGGTGATTGGTGCTGCAGCACTGGGTTGTGCTCACCTTTGTAAATATGATAGTGTAAATAAACGTGTGTGATGTTAAAAACATCATGTCTACCTGTCAGTGTCTGGCCTGTACCCCACAATATATATATATATATATATATATATATATATATATATATATATATATATATATATATATATATATATATATATATATATATATATATATATATATATATATATATATATATACAGGGTAGGATTCAAAAGTAATGAGCCTTTGTTCAAAAAGACAAATTTATTGAGCAAATCGGTATAACTGATTAATAGTCTTCAAAATAGGCACCTCCTGCATCAATGCACTTTTGTAGGTTGCTTTTCCATGACTCGAAGGCGTCCACGTAGGCCTGTTCCGGGATGGTTGCAAGGGCTGCCTTGACATTTGCTTGGATGTCCTCGATCGAGTCGAAGCATTTTCCTTTCAGTGCTGATTTTAAGCGCGGAAACAAGAAGAAGTCAGAAGGTGACTGTAGGGAGGCTGGGGGACCACCGGAACGTTCATCCGGGCCAGGTAGGCACTCACGATGAAGGAGATGTGGCTGGGCGCGTTATCCTGGTGAAGCTTCCAGCTGTCCTTGATGTCCCTTCGCTTGCGCACGATGCTTCTTTTCACCCTTTTCAGGACTTCCATGTAGTAAGCAGCATTCACGGTCTGTCCTTGCGGGACAAACTCGTAGTGGATGATCCCCTTCACTCTGAAGAATTTGATCACGTACCGTTGCTCTAATGAACTTTCCATTCTGCCGTGTAACGCACTACCGCACAGGGGTTTCCGTCAAGGCCAATCCTAAGAGCTCCATTGCGTTGTGAAGCCAACACCCACCGTCGCCGTCGCTGGCAAGTGGGGCGCGCGGCGAGGTACATTCACGTCAGAACAAAATGAGGCTCATTACTTTTGAATCCTACCCTGTATATATATATATATATATCTATATATATATATTGTCAGGATGCCAGGGCAACGACCCAGCCGGGACGCCGTGAGGGACCGGAAGAGGGTCAAGGCCCACCCTGGATCACGTGGGGGCCGCCTTCCTGGTGGCTCTGGGGGCCACGGGTTGAGGGTATGGAAGCCCCACTTTGTAGGGGCCCGTGGTCATCGCCAGGAGGCACCCCAATGCCTTGGGGACCTGTTACCTCAGCACTTCCGCCACACCAGGAAGTGCTGGGGGGAAGAATAAGGAGGATACCCGGAGAGCTGCCGGCACTTCCGCCATGCTGGGGCGTGGCCAAAGGGGGAGTGTCAGAAGCACCTAGAGCTCATCCGGGTCATGTATAAAAGGGGCCGTCTCCCTTCATTCGAGGCTAGAGTCGGGTGAAAGTAGGACGAGGCACGAGGAGAGTGTGGAGGCGGCCCGAAGAAGAGGCATTTGTGGCCAGGACTGAGTATTGGGGTGTTTTTGTACACAATTGACTGGGTCTTAGTGACCATTATATTTGTAAATAATTGTAAATAAATGTGTGGTGGTTTGAAAAACAACATGTCCACCTGTCTGTCTCCGGGTCGGCTCCACAATATATATATAACAATGGTAACAATGATGCACTGGTGAGAAGAAGGAATATGCTCTTCAGTTTGGATTTAGAAATCTCCACGATTTATGATCAGTTATGATCAATTGCAAACTGTGTAATTGTTTTTGCAATGTTAGATGTTATTGCCCCTGTGGCTGAAGACCTATTCAGGTCTTAATATAAAAAACACAGTTAATTTCTTTGGCCTTTATAATTTTATGAGTGTTCTCATTAGGAATGGATGCAAATATGTTTTGGATTAAATCTTTATCATCCACATTGGGTATGTAGATATTTATCAAAATCACTTTACAATTAAATACATTACCTATAACGATCACATATCATCCTTCAGAATCAGATACTACATCTGATACTTCAAATTAAATTGTTCTATGTATTAAAATTCTCGCACCTCTAGTTTTCTTTGTTTGGCTGGAATAGAAAATTTGGCCAGTCCAATCTCTTTGCAACCAAAATTGCAACAAAGAGTCTTTATAATTGAAAGTATTTATTTTTTAAAAATTCAGAAATTCAAAGTTAAGCTCACACAAGCAGAAAAGAGGCACGCGGGAGTTTCCAAAAGTCAATCCAAAGGCAAACAACCCTCAATATACAAATCCAATAACAGAAATCAATTACCAGGGCAAAAAGTTCAAAGGACCAGCAAACAAAATACAAAAAAATGTCAATACTCACAAACGCTCCAAATGACTTCATTGCACATGAACTATATAGCCAGAGGGAGGCTTTGCCCTGTCTCTTGAGGCTCAATGCATAAAGAACAAGGAACATAAGTAAATTTAAAGCAGCTGTACATAGTTATAAACATAACAGAAAATGCATAAAAAGAGAACATATAACAGCTCAGAAACAACAAAAACAAGAATACAATACATGAACATATGTAATTCTATAACAGTCAGTCAGTCAGTCATTATCCAACCTGTTATATCCTAACACAGAGCCACGGGGTCTGCTGGAGCCAGTCCTAGCCAGCACAGGGTGCAAGGCAGGAACAAATCCCAGGCAGGGCATAAGCCCACTGCAGTAATTCTATAACAACTCCAAATAAATCCTGCTTGAATGAACTAGACAGTTTGTCCAATTAGACCATAATACCACTTGTCTCTCAAAACAGCATAAACAACTTAGCAACCATTAGAAAAGAAATATTATTATTACTAATTAACCTACTGTATTATGTGAGAACAAAGTGATCTCAATACTCATAGTTCTTGCTAACTCTTAACCCACTCATTCCTCAGAGTGAATAATTTAAAATATCATTACATTACTGAAAAGATGCACTCGATCAAGCACAATGGAAGAAGAGTCAGTTTGAATTACAGACCAAGTTTGAAATATGGTGCTATCATAACTTTGGTAATTATTTATTTTGCTACTGGAAACAAATAAATTCTCTCTATATTCTGTCAGATAATTTTATATTGTTCCTCCTGCCCCCATTGTTTGGCACAATACATGGAAGCTTATCAATTCAGAGTTCATTATTCTCCCAGTTATGGAGGAATATTTATGCCTCCATACCCAGTGCTTGTTTCACATGAATATTAATATCTGCTTGTGCTCTGTCACTTCTGCATCATTTTAACTATTTTGATTTTACTTTTAGTTTATTTTATTATAATGACAGTGACGTCAGAGCATTACAATTTTTGGGTAACCTTTCATTGCATATGCAGCTAGTTCATGTGCAATTCTTCAAAACCGCCTTTTGCTGCCTCACAGTTGTGCATGTTCAGTATATAAGATGGCTGCACATTAAGCCAGATGCCCATGTTTATAGGTATTGTTTAAACAAGCTACGCTTTTTACATTACAAACACTTTTTGCATTTATTTTTAGCTAAGATTTCGGATTCAGTTGTATTTTTTTTACTCCTTCTGCTTCAGACTTTTTGCCCATTTTTTGACTACTCTTTTGTTTACCCCTTTTGGTCAGTTCCATTACCTGGTCAATTTCCTTTTTTCACATTTTGGTTTGGCATGCTTAATACATTTTTATTTAAAATTAATCTCCAGATTATTCAACCTAATCTTACTCAGATAATTTTGAAGGCTATGATTTGTTGACAATGCAAAATGACATCTGGTAACTATATTTTTTAGGGGTCAATTCTTCATATAATACCATTTCCTTTACATTTCTCTACTGAGTAAACGCAACTCATGAATTGTTTCTTAAGTTTTGACCAAATCATACAAATAACAGTACCCATAATGTGAGATATGAGCTCATTCTAAATTAGTTATTATAACCTGTTAAAATTTCAATGCTTCTCTTTACAGTTACTTTTCTACAACATTATAAAGAGTCAATGATTACAAAGCTCAAAGGCTATTTCTTGTTAAAACAGTTGATTATATGAATATATGTAATTGCCAGAATCCATTATGGATATCAACCCAAATTTAAATACAGATATTTAATATAAATTTATGACACATTCCAGATACATATTTTGCACATATATTGCAACCTATTGATATTTGTTATCAATAGGTTGCAATATATGTGATTTGTTAAATATATTCAGTTTTATTATTCAGAATTTTCATTGGATTTTTTATTGAATTAAACTATTAAAATTTTAAAAAGAAAGTTTGTCTCTGAAATGTTATACACAGTGTACCCATTAAATGTGGCCATTTTACACTAATTCCATTCATTTTACAGTAGGTATCCTGAACGTTAGTCAGTAATGTTCTGAGCATGCATGCCTCACAGGCACAATCTGTGAAAGTACAGAAAAAATGTTTCTTAATTATTTTTACAATTTGAAAATGACTGCATTCTGACACCATTAATATTTAATCTGCTTCTGTCCTAACTGAAAGAATTGTATACAATTGTTTTCTTTCAGCATGCTTTTAATTTCACAACTCCTTCATATTTTGCACAGTTCTTACCCTGCATAAAAAAAAATAAATACACGACCATTGTGATAGACGGCCGGGGATCTTGCCCGGTCAGGATGCCCTTTTCAGATGAGGACCAGGGGAGTGAACATATAACCAACAATACTTCCCCCGGGACACAAGACTATGACCCCCCAGGTTTACATCGGGGCCACGGGACTGGAGCTTAGAAGCACATCTGAAGAATATGCACATCTTTGAAATGTGAAAGTGATAAAGATATGTAAAAATGTATTCCACTGTCTAAAAGTCATTACCTCAAACACCATTTGTTTGCAAAATCAAAGCCAAGATGTCGATTAATTGAACTGAACTGGACTGTTAATAATGCTACCGCATGTTGGTTCAGTGTCCTTACAAATAAAGGAAAGGCTAAAACTTCATATCTACAATGGAAAAAACAGAAAAAAAGAAAAACTGAGAGACTAAGCATGAGAGACAGACAGAGACAGAACTGGATTTATTTGCATAAGATGTTTTGAGATTTAACCCAGTTTTCCATGTCTGAAAGGGGAGGATTTTTTTAATCCTTCATGACTGCTGTCAAAAATATTCTCTATTGCTGGCAGAGCTAGTGACAAGGTGAATCATACACAGACATCTGTAGAAAAGTAGGAAAAAGTGTACTCTCAACTATCATCATTTCTGTAAAGCACTGTCCACATATATAAATAAAAATCTGTTGTTTGCATGTTTTATACTGTATATTATTTTTTTTTAATTGAGTTTTCTTTCTTATCCATTAGCATCCAAGAAAAAATTATACACTTTGTTGATTTGACTAGACCCGCAGTGACATATAACCATTTCAGTGTTACAGGGAGCTAAAATCTAGAGATGCATAGATTCCACAGATTGTTATGTGAAACACTTTGCCAGAAAAATGTACCATTATGTAATATAGATTGGTTCTTGAGTGCAATTTTCAAAATGGATTATAGCAACAACAATTAAGGTACAAATTGAATGGCTCAGGCTTAACAACTCTTTGAGTAGACTTGATTTAAAATAATTCCTTAAAAAGCCTGACAATTTGTGTAATACAGTCATTTAATTTGTATGCTTATATAATGCATGACATCTTTGAATAGGATTTTAAGGTGGGAGGTAAGAAGAATTCTACATACAGTGGTGCTTGAAAGTTTGTGAACCCTTTAGAATTTTCTATAGTTCTGCATAAGTATGACCTAAAACATCATCAGATTTTCACTCAAGCCCTAAAAGTAGATAAAGAGAATCCAGTTAAACGAATGAGACAAAAATATTATACTTGGTCATTTATTTATTGAGGAAAATTATCGAATATTACATATTTGTGAGTGGCAAAAGTATGTGAACCTTTAGGATTAACAGTTAGTTTGATGGTGAAATTAGAGTCAGGTGTTTTCAATCAATGGGATGACAATCAGGTGTGAGTGGGCACCCTGTGTTATTTAAAGAACAGGGATCTATCAAAGTCTGCTCTTCACAACACATGTTTGTGGAAGTGTATCATGGCACGAACAAAGAAGATTTCTGAGGACCTCAGAAAAAGAGTTGTTGAAGCTCATCAGGCTGGAAAAGGTTACAAAACCATCTCTAAAGAGTTTGGACTCCACCAATCCACAGTCAGACAGATTTTGTACAAATGGAGGAAATTCAAGACCATTGTTACCCTCCCCAGGAGTGGTCGACCAACAAAGATCACTCCAAGGACAAGGCGTGCAATAGTCGGCGAGGTCCCAAATGACCCCAGGGTAACTTCTAAGCAACTGAAGGCCTCTCTCATATTGGCTAATGTTCATGTTCATGAGTCCACCATCAGGAGAACACTGAACAACAATGGTGTGCATGGCAGGGTTGCAAGGAGAAAGCCACTGCTCTCTAAAAAAAACATTGTTGCTCATCTGCAGTTTGCTAAAGATCACGTGGACAAACCAGAAGGCTATTGGAAGAATGTTTTGTGGACAAATGAGACCAAAATAGACCTTTTTGGTTTAAATGAAAGCGTTATGTTTGGAGAAAGGAAAACACTGCATTCCACCATAAGAACATTATCCCATCTGTGAAACATGGTGGTGGTAGTATCATGATTTGGGCTTGTTTTGCTGCATCTGGGCCAAGGCGGCTTGCCTTCATTGATGGAACAAAGAATTCTGAATTATATCAGAGAATTCTAAAGGAAAATGTCAGGACATCTGTCCATGAACTGAATCTCAAGAGAAGGTGGGTCATGCAGCAAGACAACTACGCTAAGCACACAAGTTGTTCTACCAAAGAATGTTTAAAGAAGAATAAAGTTAATGTTTTGGAATGGCCAAGTCAAAGTCCGGACCTTAATCCAATCGAAATGTTGTGGAAGGACCTGAAGCGAGCAGTTAATGTGAGGAAACCCACCAACATCCCAGAGTTGAAGCTGTTCTGTACAGAGGAATGGGCTAAAATTCCTCCAAGCCGGTTTGCAGGAATGATTAAAAGTTACCGGAAACGTTTAATTGCAGTTATTGCTGCAAAGGGGGGCTCACACCCAGTACTGAAAGCAAAGGTTCACATACTTTTGCCACTCATAAATATGTAATATTCGATCATCTTCCTTAATAAAGAAAGTGCCATGATACACTTTCACAAACATGATGTGAAGAGCAGACTTTGATAGATCCCTGTTCTTTAAATACCACAGAGTGCCCACTCACACCTGATTGTCATCCCATTGATTGAAAACACCTGACTCGATTTTCACCTTCAAACTAACTGCTAATCCTAGAGGTTCACATACTTTTGCCACTCACAAATATGTAATATTCGATCATTTTCCTCAATAAATAAATGACCAAGTATAATATTTTTGTCTCATTTGTTTAACTGGTTTCTCTTTATCTACTTTTAGGACTTGAGTGAAAATCTGATGATGTTTTAGGTCATATTTATGCAGAAATATAGAAAATTCTAAAGGGTTCACAAATTTCAAGCACCACTGTATTGTTTAAGAAGTTATTTACACAAGAAGCTATAAACATAAACAACTAGAGCAACAATGACATGCTCATCCAGCTTAGCATGCCATTTTCAAAGTAATTTTTAACATGTCTTTTCCACAAATGTGATCTTATCCAAATTGTCAGAAGTAGATATCTCTCTTATGCAATTCTAATGTAAAAAATGGGTTGCATTTAAATACTGTACAGAAAATATCCCATATAGCATATAAACACATTGTCTGTTTTGGTCTCTAAATAAAACCATCATCTGATCAAAAACTGTCTGCATTGGGACTTAAGCAGATAGCATAATAAAAAGTTGTGCAGTATTGTTACTTTTTCACTATTATTTAGAGATGAATTAATTTAGATTTGGCAAAAACAAGTAGTTCTTTATGATTTTAAGTGGTTGAGTTGTTCTTGACTCCCACAGACACTAAGGGAATATGCATACACCATGCAGGCAGTGATAAAAGCTGGTGAATAAACCCAGGCTCTTGGGAATGTAAGCTAGAAGCACTGCTTTTCATTTTCAGGTTATTTGTTATTATACTTTACAGTATATTTTATAAGATGGAGAATTAGTTGTAGAAGTACTTCATAGAGTGCAGTGTAGCTGGAACAATTGGAAGAATGTTTCAGGAATATTTTATGATCAGAGAATTAAGGCATAGGTTATAGGTGAGTACTGTATTTTAAGACAGTGGTAAGACCAGGGCCGTTTTAACAGCATTATAGACCCCCCGGGCAAAACAGTGCACTGGGGCCCCTACCTACTCAATCGCTCACAGGAATAAAAATGTAACATATATTTATTGTATTGGTACTTACAACAAAATCAGTGTTTAAACATTAAAAACCATGCTGTACAGCAAAGATTAATCAAGACAGATGTTTGAACAATATAACATTAGCCTTGAAAAACACAAAAATTTCAACATATAAATGATACTCGATTGGTAAACCATACAGCATGGGGTGCCTATGTTTGTGGGGCCCCTGGACAACTTCTCAGCATCCTCATGCATTAAGACAGCCTTGGGTAAGACTAACGATGATGTATGGAACTGAGACATGGGCAGTAAATGGAGTGAAGGAGAAGAAGCTGGATGTGGCAGAAATGAAAACATTGAGATGGACATGTGGAGTTACAAAACAGGACAAAATAAGAAATGAGACCATTAGAGGTACAACAAAAGTGGGAGAGATATCTCAGAAAGTGCTGGAGAGTATGTTAAAGTGGTATGGAAATATGATGAGGAGGGACAATGAATATGCGGGCAAAAGAATTATGGGAATGGAAGTACAGGGAAACAGGAAGCAAGAAAGGCCAAAGTGGAGGAATATGGATAAAGTGTAAGAAGATTTGAAGGAAAGGGTTTTGACTGAGTAGGAGGTTCAGGACCAAGCTGTATGAAGAAGGTTTAAAAAGCACATCGACCACACATAGAAGTAGGATAAGATGAAGAGTAAGAAGAAGATGAAGTACAATGAAGAGATTTTGTTTTTTATTCTTCTGGTGCAGTGATAACTAAGTATAGGTTAAAACAACACTGCAGACAGAAGCTACTAAACAAATGGTAACAATCAATGCCAAGAAATTTAAATAAATATTAAACAATAACTGATTAAACGTGCATTAATAATTAAATTTCATACATACACATGCAGCATGTACCAAAGATGACCGGCATATTGGCAGTCAACAGTATTACCTGGTAGTGTAGGTGCTTACATAATGCCGTCTTGTTTACAGATTGAGTAAAAGTAAATAGTTTAAAGAGTTAAGATGTAGAAACTGCTAATGAATCTGCTGGTTTGGTATCAAATACTCCTGTATTACCTGCTCAATGGTAGGAGGAGGCAAGTACTTTTTGGCCGGGTTAAGTGGGGTTTGAGATAATGGAAAAATGTTTTCCATGCATCTCTTGTCATAATGTTTTATATGAATGGGAGCAGGGCTCCAGTAATTAAGTAGGCATTCTGACAACCTGCTGCAGGCACTGCAATCTGCCACAGTGAATTAAGCATGCTAGACTAAGATGCAGCTGGTCAGTGTGCTCTCCACTGTACATTTGTAAATGTTAGTGAGACTCCAGAGTGTCAGACTGACTTTCCTCGACCTTTTCATTACATAGCTGTGACACAATGAATATTCAAAACTTTAAGCTTGCCAATACATTACATACTGCACATTTAACTCATGTCATATTTACAGTTATATAAAAAAGTATAAATAAATATGTTGGATTTGGAGATTTAGCAGTTCATTATAATCCAAAATATTAATTAATCAAATTAATTGTATAATAAGGTGTTACCTTACACAGCCTAGGTCAATTTGAAGCCATGGCTTGGCTGCCTTTTGTGAGTGGTATGTGTTTTATATTTATTTTTTACTTGGGATATTATGTTTTCCATTATACAGAAATGAAAAGAGTATTTTCATTGGATGATAGTGTGGCAACTATGAATGTTATTTAGTATGTTTCAATAAAATTGCCTTGTCAGGATGCAGTTTAGGTTTGTACAAAGCAGAGTATGAACCTATTTTATTTCCCTGTGACCAAAAATGTATATATCTATATCAATATATATATATTGTCACACACGTGCGATTAGGAGGCAGCTAAAGGGCCTGAATAATGGGAGTTCCACGCCAGACCAGAGGGTGGTGAGGTGCACTGACTTTCTTTCTCAATCCTCTGCAGACCATTCATGGGAAATCCTGCACGATTCTGGCGCCAATGATGATGTCACTTCCGGTCCAGATGATGTTACTTCCGGTTCTGGTCCTGATCACTCCCTGTCTCGGCCTTTAAAGCCGCCATCTTCACAGCCTTAAAGCAGTTCTGTTTTGGACTCTGACCAGTGAACAACTCACCACAAATTACCCATTTGCAGCCAGGGCATAATATACAGGTGGCTGCCCGAAACCTTTCTTGATGTCTCTGGTTTGTTCTTATGACAATAGATAGAATTGATCTGAAAGATGCATTTTTAAATGGTAATGCAAGTCTGGATGTAACAGCAGAGCCAATAGCTTTGTTACTGAAAAACATGCACAGACTTAATTTAATTTTCTATTGCTTCATACTCCTGTCACGTTCCTCTTTGTTTAGTTAAAGATGCACAATATAGCTTAGCTGTTTCTGTTTCTTCTTCTGTATTATGTACTCATTTTTGCCATTTGGTTTTATTATTCTTAATTTTCTTTTTTTTTACCAATTTATGGTTCTTGCCTTTCTCAAGATTCATTTGCTGCATGTTATGATTTTGATATTTTGTAACCTCTTTCTGTAAATTAATCTATAAGTGGATGAATTGTGTTCTTTATTTGATTTGATTATTCCATTTATTTTTTTCATCTGTAAGTTTGGTGTGGTGTGTTGTGAAGAGTCTCTGTCTCCTTCTCATTGATTTCTAAACTAAAAATACCAATTTCCTACCTGCACTATGCTCTACTCCAGTGGGTTCAAGCCAAATTGTGCTCTTCTAAATTTTAAGTGTATGAGTGTTTGTGTGATACTTGAAGTATTGATATTCAATTTAGGGAGACTTTCTGTATTATTCCTGGGATAGATTCTGAAACAATTAAGACCACAGCAAAACTAAGCAGGCCTAGAAAAAGTATGAATATTATACATTATTTTTAACTGTTTTTCAAGAAGCTGGATGTTGATATGAAACATATCACTCAGAGAGCTTGAGTGCAGCAAAACTAGAGCACATTTCATTTACTTCTCTCTAAAGGTGACCTCCAGTCAAAGAATCTAATTTGGCTCCGTCAGATCAATAATTATATACACTATACCTTTCAGGAGAGATTTGTGTGATTCAAAAATGGGATTAACATTTAAAGGCTTCTTTAATAATATAGATGACAGAGGACATCTTTAAGGATTTATGTGTGTTTTCAACAATAAAAATATGATTGTACTTTATTTATTACTGGAGTGATATTGTGAATGAAAATTGTGGTAATACAGTAATTAATTAAGAGGTTGATATAAGCAGTAAAACTCTACATTTTCAAAGTCTTGTGGATTCTACAAGGATGGCCACAAACATTAGAAAACTGTTATTGTTATCAGAAAAAAATAAGTGTGGATAGTGAATGGTTTGGAGAAAAACTGCAGTTTTGAGTGAAAATAAAGTATTATCGTAGATAGGAAGTGTTATTTTTCATTTGATACTAATCACATACACAGTATTATGAGGTTATGAAAATGAAAATAGTAAAAAAAAAAGAAAGAAAAAACATAATTTGATATTCAAGATCAACAAGACCAAAATGTAAATTAAAGAAGACATAAGGCTGGCACTGAATGAATGTATTCAGTATAATAAGATAAACTCTTTTAATCATCCCATTACATGCTAAATCAAATGGGAAGTTGGTAGATAAAATATAATTAGAGCTTGGATAATTATTCTTAATATCCTGGATTTTGGTCTTCTATCTTAGCAGTCAATGGAGCTTCTGTTTCAAATAACACATTTTATTAGTCATTGAAATGTTTCTGTTATCTAAGTTAATCTTTCAGTCACCAATAAAATTCAAATTTAATTAACAAGAAGCAAAAGTATATTGACTAAAATTACAATCTGAATAATGTGAAACAGATTTTCTGTGCATGTATGAATAATCTTCATTAGTTTGTGATTTTAAAAATGTATATTGGAGTATAATATGAAAATAAATTGAAAAGTAAAGACAATGGTAATCACAGCGGATGTAAGCTGATGCAACACAAAGCGTTTGCTATGGCTTAGGGGTTGTTTGAACACACACAGCACAGCACTCTGACGTTAGTATAGTTGAAGCCAAGGTCAAATAAACATGAACCCTATGCTGTGGTATCGCACCATTTTTAGAACAATGTGCAGTAGTGAGATTTCTTTGGTCAGAGAGAGTGAAACCTGCTAAAATTCACCAAAGGACCTCGGCTCAGCATAGATCTGAAAACAGCATGACTCAAGAAAAAGTTTATGAATGGGTAGAAAGGTTTAAATCTGGAAGAACAAGTTTAACAGACTAAGCTTGATCTGGTCAATCATCAACATCATGCACACAACCCTTCATCGACATGGTAAATGCCTTCATCAGAGAAGATTAATGGATTATGTTGTCTGCTGTTGCTACACATTTGGATATTAGCCATGGATCTGCATATGCCTTAGTGCATAATGGGCACCCAAACAACTTCAGTGAATTTTAGCAGGTTTCACTCCCTGTGCCCAAAGAAATCTCACTGCAGCGCATTCTTCAACAATGGTGCAATCACACAGCAGAGCGCACACGTTCATTTGACTTTCACTTCAACTAGACTGATAGCAGAGCACTGCGCTGTACATGTTTGAACTACCTATAATCTGTTGCAAAACTCTTGTATTGCTTCATTTTCTTTCCATTGTGGTTTTAAATTCCCTTTACATTTTGATTTAACCTGTGTACATATCCATTATTTGCTTTTCTTCATCTTGTTTCTGTCTTGTGCCAACATTGATGGAATAGGCTTTGGAGCTGAATTTACAGGGTTAGAATTTTTTTTAGAATCAGATATTGAAGTAGTCTGACATAAATACAATGGAGGTTTCAAAGTTAAAGGTAGAACAGTATATACAATGTATGTGTACATAACAAAAAAAGGCAACACCCCACTTGCCTGCTCAACCTCGACACCCTTATCCTTTATGATATTGAAATAGTCTCTGTTTCATCCTATGCTGACTAAAGAAAGAACTTAACAGAACCAAATCAAAAGACATCGCATTCATCAATGATTTTTTTTTTCAGATAGTATCACTAAGCAATTCTCAGTCCTGATGCATCATTTATTTCAGCAGTAGAAGTAAAAAGTTAAGTTAGAGTCCAGTGGTGGCTGGTGAAAAATATTTGGGCAGGGGTGCAGTTTTTGGGGTGTCAAACTGAAGCAGCACTCATCTATTATATAGTGAGTTTCACATCTATTTATAATAGGTGCCCTTTATATCTATCTATCTATCTATCTGGTCATTCCACACGCTCTCATGGTCCTCATCATAGCGTCAATGCACATGTCAGCCTGTCCAGTACCAGACCCATAGGACAAATCCAATTGCAAAATCCTCTGCCAACTTCCCTGGCTCCCCATTCTGACAAAACCTACACCATATTGTCTGCGCCCTTACCTCTGTAATCTTCTAATAACGTACACTTCCGTCAGTCCTATGATACATATTAGCATAAGTCAATCCAAACCTAATTCTGCCTTGCTAATAGAATGCCCAGTCATTTGCCATTTCCGCAGTATTCCATAAATCCACATCATATAATCACTAGTCCTCTGTTTTTTCTCAATCTTACATCCCAGTTTATCATTAAGCACATCCACAGAGTCATTCCCACCCTAATTTTATTTTACACTTGCTGCCAGGCTAACCAAGTCCTATGAAGGTTTGCCAGGCTTACCTCACCTGGGCACAAATTCACTATGTAAGATTCACAGAGCACCAGATCTTTAAATATAACTTACCCCCCAACTTGTCCTGAACTTCAACCAAGTGCAAAAAAAATCCTATTCTGTTATTATGGTCAGGATACCTATATTTCCCTAAACATACATTTTGCCCTCCTTTCCTTCAGACCTGAAATTGTCTCAATTACTTTCTGCCTAAATCTAAACTGAGTCATTTCACTAAGCCTGCCAAAAAATGTAGCGATGTGCTATTGTCTAGTGTTTCCCATCCTTTTTTCCTGCAGTGGCAAAGTTTTTGTAACCAAAATCATCTCAAAACACACCACTGTCTTACTAACTACAAACACATATACTGTATATCTCATACACATGCTCAACAGCTTAAGGGGGTGGGACTACCGGAGAAGACAATTAAAACGGACCTCAGAGAATAGCATTCGCAGACACTGCACTTAGTGAGCACTTTGGTGGCAACTCCCAGCTGCTTTGCCTCTTTGCCCACCCCTCTCCACCTCAGAGGCAACTTGTATGCACAATATCCACCAGCCAGGAGACGCTTCTGAATCACAAAGCTGCTTTTATGTCAACATCTCCAGGTAATCCTATCCTCCTCAGACAGGTCTTGACCACCTGTGGAGCTCCTCCCTCTCACATTCGTTCCCTGTTGTACTACACTATTATTTCCACCACACGGCATACCTGGGTAGCTGTCACTGTGCACCACTGTGCTGCAGCACACTGCTTGAATAACACTGGTCTAGATGACTGTGGCTATTATCAGAGAAGGACTAGAACAGAAATTTTCTCTATATGCAGATGATATGGTACTGTACATATCAGACCCACAAAATTCTGTGCATGCAGTCTTAACAGTACTTACAGAATTTCAAAAGATCTCTGGTCTCAGAATTAATCTGAATAAAAGTGTACTCTTTCCAATGAATTCTCAAGCATATAATATTAGATTAGACACCCTACCTTTTATCATTGCAGAACAGTTTAAATACCTAGGGGTGAACATCACAAGGAAACATAAAGCTCTTTATCAACAACATTTTGCCGTCTGCATTGAAAATTTTAGCAAGACTTGCATAGATGATCAACCCTTCGTCTCACTCTAACTGGAAGAATTAACATTGTTAAGATGAACATTCTTCCTAAGTATATTTTTTAATTTCAAAACATTCCAATATACATCAATAAATCATTTTTTAAGCAATTAGATTCAACAATAACCTCATTTATTTGGAACTCAAAACATCCACATATCCAAAGAGCGATCCTACAAAGACCAAAGGCAGAAGGTGGCATGGCTCTACCTAACTTTGAGTTTTATTACTGGGCAGCAAATATACAAACTATAAAGACCTGGACACAAATAGATGAACATACACAGACCTGGTCCGCAATAGAAGTAAAATCCTGCAGTACTACTTTATATTCCCTGCTTTGTGCCCCAATAAATGCAAGTTATCGGCAATATACTGATAACCCAATTGTGCTTCACTCACTCAGAATATGGAACCAATGTAGAAAGCATTTTAAGATGGAGAATCTTTTATCTGTGGTACCTATCTGTGTAAGAGAACCACCTCTTTCAACCCTCACAAACATATGCAGTTTTTAATATCTGGAAAGAATTTGGGATTAACTTGCTTAGAGATCTTTATATAGACAACATCTTTGCATCCTATGAACAATCCATTCCAAATTTAACATTCCAGCTACACCTTTCTTTCACTATTTTCAAATTAGGAACTTTGTTAAACAGAACCTGCCTGATTTTCCTCATCTTGCACCCTCATCCATGCTGGAAAAAATATTGCTCAATTTCAAGGACTCAGACACCATCTCTACAATATATGAAATTATTTTACAGTCCCTCCCTTTCAAAGATCCAAGAGGACACTGGGAAAAAGATCTCTTAATCAATATATCAGAAAAGGAGTGGAAAATAACAATGCAGAGAATTCACTCGAGCTCCATATGTGCAAAGCATACAATTATTCAACTCAAAATTATATATCGAGCACATCTGTCTCGCCTAAAACTCTCCAAAATGTTTCCAGGGCAGGATCCAACCTGCGAACGCTGCAATCAAGTCCCAGCCTCACTGGGTCACATGTTTTGCTCCTGCACCAAATTGACATCATTCTGGACCAAAATTTTTATTTACCTTTCAGACAGCCTTGGTGTCACAATCCCTCCTAACCCTTTAACAGCTGTGTTTGGTGTTCTTCCAGATGGGTTTAAAGTGGAGAAGGACAAACAAACTGTGATTGCATTCACTACACTTTTGGCACACAGACTTATTCTGCTAAACTGGAAGAATCCTAACTCTCCTCTTTTAAGTCAGTGGGAAACCGATGTTTTCCTGAAATTGGAAAAAATCAAATACTCAGAGGATCTGTACAGATATTTTTCAAAACATGGCAGGATCTAATCAGTAATATTTTAGAATAAGCTTTTAAACCACAGAGGAAGCAATTATTTCCGCATTTCTTTTTCTTCTCCATTCATCTCTATTGCTTATCAAACTCACCAATTTAGGTATGTTTACAAGCCTTAAGCTTTACCCCATTGGCCATGCTCTCTCTCTCAGGGGTGGGGGGCGACTTGTTCTCAATCCTAATTTTTGTAAAAATTGATTGATTTGTATGGAATACTTACAATAAAATAAAAACAAATTTAAAAAAATAGATGACTGTGGCTACTTTCATGTCACCTGCATTTTTCAGAAAGATGTATTGAGTCTCATACCCCCATCGTTGTACCAGAACTTTGGTACCAACACATTGAAACAGGGAAAGCAAAACAAAAGGCATTACTTACACCACATCTAGTTAGCCAACTCCGTTTGTCATAACAAGAACAAGAAAAAGTGAATGATTTATGAAGGGGTGTTTCACTAAGGAAATAACCAATTTTTTTTTTATTTTTGAAGTTCCACTTGAAGTTGCCGTCTCCCTAAAATCTTAATAACTCCTCTGTAGTTACATTAATGGCAGTTATGAACAGTGAACCATGAATGTGAACATAAAATAGTTAGTCGACTATTGTTCTATCACATTAGATTCAAAAACCTAAAACAATAAAAATTCACTGCCAATAAATATGGGAGTGTTCAGGACGCACAGAGCTGCTAAATCCCAGGTGGAAATGTTACAGGGATATTTCCACTAAGAAGGTCTGGATTTCAGAAGATCAGAATATGCACATGGTGTCAGTGGTAGTATTACCATGGAGTGTACGGAAGTGTTTGGAATAGCATACTCCTCAAAAAAAAAATGCAAAAAAATGAAACTAAAACTTATGCTAATTAACAAAATAGTGAAGGAACTGGGTGTGCTGGTGTGACAGAGCAGGAAATATGGACAAACACTCTAAACAGGGCGAGCTCTTTCAGATAGTGAATTTTAAATTACTTTCTTGGCTTATTTTGGATCACTGAAGAACACACTCCTTGTTCCATGAGACATTTTGAACAAACAGTAAATAAGAAAAGGATGCAGTCCAGCTTCTTTAGCTCTCCTCTTTAGAAAATGTATGTTTTCATATGCATACATAATGTGAAAACTCATATCCATGAACAGCCGAATGTGATGACCTTTAAACTGATTATTTGGTGAAAATGGGTGTGAGGCTTCCAAAAAAGACCAGAACAGCAGGCCAGGACTTTAACTGGCCTGTTCAGAAGAGGCTTACCCCAATTCATCTAGTCTCACAACAACTACCTGCTGGCTTCTGGCTTAGAAGACTCCAAAATGGAAGTTAGCTTTTAAAGTTGTAAAAAGATACCATTTAATTTAAAAATAAAACTAATCATAAAAGGTGTTCAAAAGAGTGAAATGGAGTTGCCTCAACTGATCAACAAGCCAACAAAGTCCAAATACAGAAAACAACCCCTTAATACCTTTTAATGAACTTCAAGGAACACCTGCCTGAGCTCCTGTTTCTCCGGCTTAAAAGCCAATGGGACAGCTAAAAAGTGATGACATCAAACTGACCACACCTCTTAGGTTACCACTCACAAAAAACATTGAACATGGACACATTAATCTTTTTACCAATAATAAACAAAATTAACAGACACAACCAGTGCTTGAAGTCGGCCAGTACTCACATCTTCATTTTGTCATTTTGAGTACAGGGAGATTTTTATACATACCAGCAATGTTCATAGTCAGCTGGGGCTCAATATGCATTACATCAGCACTTCTAGCAACTTTTCAGTTGTTGCCATAGCGATCCATTCCATGAAGCCCCTGGAATCCAATGTTGACATCATTTCCACAGCCATATAAAGGTCACTACATCCAAGTTTGGTTAAACATATCAATTTTTGTCATTTTTATTTTTCTGACATCTGCCATTAAAATTTAGCTCTGAAATTTTTGACATTGATTTCTGGTTAGCATTTTAGTTTTTAACAATCCTCTTGTTGACTTCTGGTTTTGACCTTTGCTTAGTATCTGACGCCTTTCTTCGAGTCACTTCTCATCATAATTTTCACTGACAACCATTTTTATTAAGTTTCGGCATGGCCGAATATACAGTATCAGAATTGGATCTTCTTCCAGAAGGCATTGCTGCAAGGAAGCACCAGTTAAGCAGATGGGAGTACTTTTATTAAATATTTAGAGGAAATTAACTTGAAATCCATAGAGCCAAAGTAATTTGCTTCAGTCAACCACCCAGGGTCATGTGGTTTCCCTCACAGCTTGGAGAATATTGCATACATTATGTGTTCATGATATTAGAAATTTGTATAGCGTTAAAGAAGCATGGCACTGTGCACTATATATGACACATATTTAACTTTAAAAATTGATGTTTCCCATTGGCACAATGCCATGGTATTATTATAATAATTATTTTGCTTTTCCTTTTTTGTCTTTGTTTTTTCTGTTTTTCTTAAAAGATAACTTCCCTTAAAACCTGATAATCAGTATAAGTTGGCCAGTAAAATCTTATCTTTTTATTAGTTTTCCCTACTGGATGATCAGCATTATTTGGCAATATACAATATACAATTCTACTATAGCACTATTTTGGATACATATTGCTGTTTAAATCATTACATTGTTTTACATAAAAATGTTATTTGAGATGGTAGTACAGACTTATTAGATAACAATGTGTGAGATTCAGGCATAATGCATTCACTTCATTTAAATAACTACAAGAGCTTAGCTAGTAGCATATGGTATTTTTAATGTTAGTTTTTTTTTAAGTTTATTTCAAGGGTCTGATAGCAATTCTTAGAGATGTGAATTATTATTCTGTAATAGCAGAACTAGGTAAGTAGGTAAGTAAGTAAAATTTATTTATAAAGCTTCTTTCACAGACACGACATTGCAAACCACTTTACAACAATAAAACACATAAAAGTGTCATCCAAACATAACAAAACAAGAAAAAATGACAAAAGAAGAAATGAAATAAGAGGAACAAACCAAAAATAAACTGAAAGTCCAAGCAGAAACTATTCAGCTGCATTCAAAAGCCTACTTAAACAAAAATGTCTTAAGTTGTTTACTAAAATTATCAACTGACTCAGCCATGCGCAATGCTAACAGAAGAACATTCCAGAGCTTTGGCACAGCACGACTGAAAAGCACAGTCCCCACATAGCTTAAGCTGGGTATGAGGGATAACAGACTTAAATGCCTGACAGGCTGTATGGTGTTGCAGGAGGACAGTAATATACTCAGGGGCTTGTCCACAGAGAGCTCTATAGGTAAGCAACAAAATTTTAAAATGATTTCTATAATAAACTAGTAGACAGTGTAATTCATACAAGATGGGAGTAATATGCACACTCCGACTACAGCTGAACTGAACCTTTGTGAGGACTTTTGGCCAAGTCTAAAAAGGAACAAACATACTATATCAATGAAGTCTTGACACAGGGTGATATCCTCAATACTAGCACCTGTATCTACAAATAGCTTTATAATAATACTAAAAAGTTACTAAGGATCCTGGTCAAAGGCTTGGTGTACATGAAAACTAGTGCAACATTCTCTAAGCTTTAAGGAAAGAAATCTTTTAGCATTTAAATTTTGCAAGTTGAGGAGATTGCTTAAAACCCTTATTAAAATTTATGAAATTGTGTCCCTTTGTGCATACAGTCCCAGCTTTGTATCTGGCTTTTCTATAGTGAATACCACCATAAGGACTAGAACACATCTTCAGAGTTGTTGCACAGTGAGCCACAAGCTGGAAACAGAATCAGCAATCTTGGAATATAATATTATTATTATTATTATTATTATTAATAATAATATTATAGAACATTTGAAAAATTGAAAGCAGCTCAAAAGGGTTTATACAAACCGCAATACATTTTACTTACTAAAGATAATAGTTACTAGCAAAATATGCTCCTAAAAGTATATAATAATAATGATAGTTATTATAAGAAGTAAAAACAAACATGCAAAATTTGCATATAAGTTTAAGTAAGCTTTTTTTATGTAGCACCTTTCCATAGTGACTACCTCCCAAAGTACAGTACTTCACACTTTGAGTTGGAGTGCAGGCAGATTAAGTGCTCAGGATCACACAATGCTTCAGTAGTAGAAACTGAATCAGTATCTTTTGATTTGAAGTCCAAAGCCTAAAACATTATCCTTCACCAATCAAAAAGGAAGGTATAAAGGCAGCAGTTTCCTAGGATGTGATTAGTTGGCTGTAGACAAAAAAGGTTTAGGCAGCTGCTGGCTGGTCTTGTCCATGAATCTGTATAATAGACAAACACAAGCACTGACGGAGGGGTGGCTCTGAGGCTAAGGATCTGCGCTGGTATCCTGTAGGTTACTGGTTTGAATCCCCGTCACTACCAAAAGAGATCCTACTCTGCTGAGCTTTTGAGCAAGGCTCTTAACCTGTATGCTAAAACTAACAAATTCCTAATACAAGAAATTGTATAAGGCGAAATAAATAAAAAATAGGCTACCAGTTGCATCAGCAATTCAAACAAGTGTGTTTTTTCTGCTTTCGGGGATCAGTCAACTGGTAAAAACTCAAGCTTTTGCTGCCTCACTGGTCAAGGTATTGGATAAAAATAAATACAACCTCAGAGAAAGCAGCTCCTCATCTTAACAGAATTTGACAGGTGCCACTCAGCAATAAACTGACCACCTCAAGACAATGAAAATAAATTCAGACTGCATCTGCCACTCACAAAAAAGGTAAATCTGTTTCAGCTTGCCTTCAGTGAAACATGCTGTGTAAGAATAAACAAAATTGAATTCAAATAGACTGAGCAATTAATCTTCAGTCAGTTTGTACTTTTCAAAGCATTTTGAGGTGCCCTGGTGAGCAGACTTTTCAGCAAAGAAAGATCTTCCTGTGAGAGAAAGTCTCTCTTCATTTCTGTTATATTTTAATGATAGGCTTTTTTTTGAAAATGTACTTTTCAAAGAAGACAACTGGTATGGTATAAACATTTATTTTTTGGTTATTTAAATACAATTTTCATATTATGCTAATGCTTAATTCACGTTTTGGTTTTGTTCTGCCTTTCTATTTATGTATTAGGATTTTTATTAATATGATGTTCTTTATCATTTTTTCTGTTACATTTTCTTTTGACTATATTGTATATTTAGTGTTTTTGTTATCTTCCCTGCCTCTTGTATGTGAAACCTAAGAAAGCAGGTTACTTAATTAGGTACTAACTCCAGCAAGTATTTAATGTGAAGCTGAAGGATGATCAACAGCTTATTGTCCTTTGATTCCTTTTAGTAATTTTACGCTTCTGTTTTTGATCCCTGGCTTTGACTTCGGCTTTCATTAAAGATACTGATTCTGATTTTATGATTATTGGACTTAGTTGCATTTTTTTTAACCTTGCCTTTCGGTGATTCATTTTTCACTAAACAAATTGGAAATGAAAAACAAAAAAGGAAGGAAAATGCCCTTTCTTCTGTGATATAAATGCTTATTCCAAAATTCTATTAATTAAATCTTGCCACAGATCCTGTATGCAAGAATTGGATTTTTTTGCATTTTCAGATAGTATGAAATATCAGTTACCCACTGAATTATAAAAGGTGGGTTGGGATTTTTAGCATTCAAAGATTTTTATCCAAACTGATGTTAATTTGTTACTCTCTTAAATCATGTGGCCCAGTGAAGCTGGACCCAGATTGCAATGCTTGCAGTTTGGATATTGCCCTGGAAACATTTTGACCAATTTTAAACAAGATAAATGTGATTGATGACAGCTTTTAAGCTGAATTATTGAATGTTTTGAGCATGTAGAGCTGGAGTGTGTTCTATGCATGGCTACCTTCCACTCCATTTCTGAGATATTAATTGAAATATCTCTGGGATCTTTGAAAGGAACAGACTTTAAGATGTTTTTATGTATTATTAAGATACTGTCAGAGTCTTCAAAACTGATCAGTATTTCTTCTGGAATAGACTTTCCAGGTGGGAGGTGTGGAAAATTGGGTAGCTCATTAAATAAATACTTAAATATTAAAGAAATGTGCTTTTATTTTCTTTGGGGCAAAAGGTTTGAATGTTTTTCCTCTTCTCCTTTTGTTGTTGACATTTTTGAACTTAAATACCCTTAGCCCAATCTTTGGGCCAGACAAGGCTGAAACCTGCTATTTGAGTAGGTGATGGGCTGCGTGGGGGCAATCCGTAGACTTGAATTAAGGGAAGGTCTGACCTTTTGTATGGTTTTGTGGAGGCCTGCTGTTTTTGTGCTTTGTTGTAGCAGAAAAACACAACAAATATGTAATTGTTTGGAAAATAATTTCTAAATGAATTTTCCCAGGCCATGGGACCATAATAATTTAAATGCACAGATGTATATATATCACAGTCATCTTCAGGGCTGCAGAAAGACAAGCACTACCACTCTGAACCAGGAGGGGGTGTAAAAATGTGCCTTTTCATTTACTGTATATATACTAGGGGGCTCTACCCCCTGCTTGCTTCACTCGCCAACCCCTTTCCCATGCAGCGCTATGCGCCTTTGTGAAGAGGAGGGCTGAATGCACCCCAAGGAGACTGGAAACAATTATTCCTGTAGAAGCAAAACTTTACATTTCAATCCATCTGCATAATTAAAATTCTATGTATAGTTTTTTTTTTTATATATATCTAATCAGATACCACATATGACATTAATTAGCTTTTCTTTTTAATGTCTGAGTAACTGCTTAATTAGATGCACACACACACACATTTATATATATACACATACATATACACAAATATATACACATATACCAATACACACATACACATAGACACACATATACTGTATATATACATACATACAGTGGTGTGAAAAACTATTTGCCCCCTTCCTGATTTCTTATTCTTTTGCATGTTTGTCACACAAAATGTTTCTAATCATCAAACACATTTAACCATTAGTCAAATATAACACAAGTAAACACAAAATGCAGTTTTTAAAATGATGGTTTTTATTATTTAGAATAAATAGAAAAAAAAAAAGATTGGTCTCGTCCGATGCGAGAGATGGACGTCTGAAGTGGAGCTCCGCTAGCAGTGGTGCTATTTTTCATATTATTTGCTTATTATTCTGAGATATCCTGTATTTATTCAACCCGAGAGGGACCGCTACAGTATATGTAAACACATATAAACATGGCCAACAAGAAGGGGGTCCGAAAGAATCGAAGACTAAAGCTACATCCAAGCTGCGATCAGCAAGCCCTAGTTCGAGATACGGCCTCTCAGAGACAGACCTGGATCAGATGGGCGAAAGTACAGACTCCTCGGGACCACGGTCCGCTACATCGTCGCCTGCTGAGAGCGAAAAGGGGAGCGAAGGTGCGATCGTGAGTGCAGATGTGGATAGCTCGCCGATTGGAGAGGATTACCTGAAACTGGAAAAGGCCGGGAGGTCCGCGGCTTCAGTTACGCAATCACGCGGGATTGGAGCAGCGGGGACACCGGCTTCAGCAGAGTCTGCTGCTTCATCTACGGTACAAGAAGGCACATTTGAGCTATCTGAACTGAAAGTGTTGCTCGCTGACCTCAGGCAAGATATAAAGAAAAGCGAGAAGGCTAATGAGAAAGCAACGGCAAAGGCACATGAGAGACTGAAACAGGAGATGAAACAGGCCAATGAATGTCTGCGACAGGAAATCCAACAGGCAAATGAAAGGCTCGTCAAGAGGTACAGCTTGAACTTCGACAGGTGCTGGGTAAAATTGAAGAGCGCATTGAGAAAAACTCGCTAAACTGAGCACGCTTGCTGATCGATTGGAGCATCTTAGTGAGACATTCACGAATCGGATCGAAATAGCCGAACATCTAGCTGCCAGTGCCGAGGAAAGAGCAGTAAATGTCAGTTGAATGTAAAAACTCGGAGAAAAACTTGGAGACAGACTGGCTGCTTTAGAAGATGGGAATAGAAGGTATAATGTCAGAATTGAAGGCTTGCCGGAGAATCGAGAAAGTTTAAACCCGGTGAAATTCGCAACTGAACTTTTTTCTAAAATAATCGGGGGCGACTTTAAAGCAGAATCTGAGATAGCAGCGGCTTACAGCGTCGCTGATCAAACACCGTCAGACCCCGACCAAGATCTTTTATAGTCCGTTTTGAACGATTATCATTTAAGTTAGAGGTGATGGAACTCCTCAGGAAAAAAAGGAAGATATTATATATGAAGATTGCCAATTCGCGTCTTCCCTGACTTCTCTCCAGCAACAGCTATCAAACGCCGCCTTCTATAATATTAAACAGCGCTACGGCAAGCCAATGTCAAATACGGCCTCCTGTATCCGCAAAACTGAAAGTGGAATGGCAGGGCATTTCTATGTTTTCGCTAGCAAGGAGGAGGCAGAAAATGAGTTAAGAAAGCTGATCCGGGACTATTCTGATACATAATTGTGAGTCATGGCGGTAAATGATAAAGCTAGGATTAATAATCTACTGTCTGATCTATTTGTTTTAAAATACGGGTTTTTATCAGCATATATTCTCATATTCTTATATTATTATTACTTACTTATTACTTATCATTACTTAGTATTACTAGGGCTAAATGTTTTGTTTTATTGTGCTTAATTACGTTTTCCTCCTCTTTTTTTTTTTTTTTCTTTTCTAATTATTTCATGTGTACCCTAAATGAGACTGTTCAATATCATACCCTTGGTTTGCTGTTATTGCTATTACTGCATTAAGACTTGTTATGCTTGTTTTGGACACATCTTTAACACCATCACCTGGGTTTATTATCTGGGGATATCATCTTAATGCACTAAAATTGATGAAGATTATATGTATGTATGTATGTATATATATATATATGTATATGTGTATATGTATATATATATATATATATTAAGTGCAAAATTCTTTTCTTTTTTTTTTCCTCTTTTAAAGACTATATTGGTAACAGATATCTCTATCTTTTAACCTTAAAGCGCCACTGCATGGGGGCTTGATGTGCTTTGGACGTGCTCTGTCTCTGGGTATGTCAGAGGACTGGGACTGCATGAAGTGGGTTTTAGCCTCACCTGGGGAGGCAAAAAGGGGAGGTTGGGGGGTTAAGGGGAAGAGAAAGAGAGCAGGCTTGATCTATATCTAATCTATCATCTCAATCTTTATAATTATAACTATCAACGTAATAATAAGCTGCATGGCAACAACTCTTGGGGGAATAGGAAATTAAGACCTAAACTATTTCACTTCCAGTTAAGACTATAATATGACACCAAAAACTCAGAATCAGTGTCTCCATGATGGGACAGTTAACTTCGTAAGCTGGAATGTTAAAGGCCTGAATCACGAATTAAAGAGAAAGAAAGTACTTTCTCACCTAACAGGTCTAAATGCTAAAATAGTATTTTTACAGGAAACCCACTTACTAAGTAAGGATCAGTTCCGGCTGCAAAAGACTGGACTGGCCAAATGTTCCATTCTAGTTTTACAAAGAAAACTAGAGGGGTGGGAATTCTCATACATAGAACAGTACCATTTGTAGCATCAGATGTAGTATTGGATCCTGAAGGGAGATATGTGATGGTCATGGGAGACTTATCTAACTGTAAAATGATTTTGATAAATGTTTATGCACCTAATGTTGATGATAAGGAATTTATACAAAATTTATTTGCATCCATTCCCAATCTGAACACTCATAAACTTATAATGGCTGGGGACTTTAATTGTGTTCTAAATCCACTTTTAGATAAGACTTCCTCCACAGGGGGAACGGCAACTAACACCGCAAAGATAATTACAAAGTTTATAACTGATCACAACTTATCAGATCCCTGGAGGTTTTTAAACCCAAATTCAAGAACATATTCTTTCTACTCACCAGTACATCATTGCTACTCAAGGATTGATTACTTCTTTATAGATAATAACTTCTTGCCTAAGATTAAATCTTGTAAATACGATGCTATTGTTATTTCAGACCATGCTCCGATGATCTTGGAGCTGAAATTACTAAGCCCCATACACTCACCCCGCAGATGGCGTCTCAATCCGCTTCTATTAGCTGACGAGAATTGTACTGAATTTATATCCAAACAAATTGAATTCTTTCTAGAGACAAATACATCCCCTGAGATCTCTGCAGGAACACTCTGGGAAACTCTTAAGGCCTTCTTAAGAGGACAGATTATCTCATATCTTTCCCACAGAAATAAATCCGAAGCGAAGAAAGTAGCAGAGATAAAAGCGAAATTACTAAAATAGATGAAGAACATGCCAGACTACCAAGCGAGACTCTACATAAGAGGAGGCAGGCTCTACATTCAGAATTAAACCTCTTGACAACTAAAGAAACCGAACAACTAATTTACAAATCCAGACATCATTATTATGAACATGGAGAGAAAGCTAATAAGCTTTTAGCGCAACAAATTCACAAGCAAGAAGTGCGCAACGCAATCTCGGTAATTACTAACACGAATGGAGATAAAATCATCGAACACAAAAATATAATGTGCACTTTTAGAGACTACTATAAATCCCTATATACTACTGAGTTTAAAGAAGACAATATACAATCTAATGCATTTCTGGATAAATTACAGATACCACAAATTGACGCTATTAGTGTGGAGGAGCTCGATAAACCTCTGTCATTATCAGAATTACTGGATGCTATAAAGTCACTCCAAGGTGGAAAAGCAGCAGGCCCTGATGGCTACCCTGCAGAGTTTTACAAGAAATTCTCCGCTCAGCTAGCTCCCTCCTATTAGCAACATTTACAGAAGCCAGAGATAACCAATCTCTTCCACAAACCTTTCGCCAAGCACTAATCACTGTCTTTCCAAAACAAAATAAGGACTTATTACAATGTGCATCATACAGACCAATTTCACTTCTGAATAACGACGTTAAAATACTCTCTAAAATCATAGCTAGAAGGATGGAGAAAGTGCTCCCTCAATAATATCACAAGACCAAACTGGATTTATTAGGGGCCGACACTTATCTTCAAATCTTCGACGCCTGTTTAATGTAATATACTCACCAACTAAATCAAACACCCCAGAAATATTATTATCATTGGATGCAGAAAAAGCATTCGACATGATTGAATGGAAATACCTTTTTACTATTTTGGAGAAGTTTGGGTTTGGCCCGAACATTTGTGCATGGATTAAATTACTGTATACTAACCCAGAAGCTTCAGTTTGCATCAATAACATTTGCTCAGACTACTTTAAACTAGAACGTGGCACAAGACAAGGATGCCCTTTGTCACCACTGCTGTTTGCAATTGCCATTGAACCACTGGCAATACATTGTCGAAATACTGATCAGATAAAGGGGATTAGCAGAGAAGGACTGGAACAGAAAATCTCATTATATGCAGATGACATGGTACTGTATATATCGGACCCAGAAAATTCTGTGCCTGCAGTCTTAGCAGCACTCACAGAATTTCAAAAGCTCTCTGGTCTCAGAATTAATCTGAATAAAAGTGTACTCTTTCCGGTGAATTCGCAAGCATATAATATTAGATTAGACACCCTTCCTTTTATCATTGCAGAACAGTTTAAATACCTCGGGGTAAACATCACAAGTAAACATAAAGCTCTTTATCAAAAAATTTCGTCGTCTGTATGGAAAAAATTAAACAAGACTTGCATAGATGGTCAACCCTTCATCTCACACTAGCTGGAAGAATTAACACTGTTAAGATGAATATTCTTCCTAAGCTCCTTTTTATTTCAAAACATACCAATATACATTAATAAATCGTTCTTTAAGCAATTAGATTCAACAATAACCTCATTTATTTGGAATTCTAAACATCCACGCATCAAAAGAGCGACCCTACAAAGACAAAAGGCAGAAGGCGGCATGGCTCTACCTAACTTCCAGTTTTATTACTGGGCGCAAATATACAGTCGATAAGAACCTGGACACAAATAGAAGAACATACACAGGCATGGACCGCAATAGAAGTAAAATCCTGCAGTACTTCTTTGTATTCCTTGCTTTGTGCTCCAATAAACACACGTTATCGGCAATACACTAATAACCCAATTGTGCTCCACTCACTTAGAATCTGGAACCAATGTAGAAAGCATTTTAAGACGGAGAAGCTTCTTTCTGTGGCACCCTGCAAAAGAACCACCTCTTTCAACCCTCACAAACATATGCAGTTTTTAATATCTGGAAAAATTTGGAATTAACTTGCTTAGAGACCTTTATATAGACAACGTCTTTGCATCCTATGAACAATTACGTTCCAAATTTAACATTCCAGCTACAAATTTCTTTCACTATCTTCAAATCAGGAACTTTGTTAAACAGAACCTTCCAGATTTTCCTCATCTTGCACCCTCATCCACGCTGGAAAAATTATTGCTCAATTTCAAGGAGTTAGACTCCATCTCTACAATATATAAAATCCTTTTACAATCCCTTCCTTTCAAAGATCCAAGAGGACACTGGGAAAATGACCTCTCAATTAATATATCAGAAAAGGAGTGGAAAGTAGCAATGCAGAGAATTCACTCAAGCTCCATATGCAAAGCATACAATTATACAACTCAAAATTATATATCGAGCACATCTGTCTCGACTAAAACTCTCCAAAATGTTTCCAGGGCATGATCCAACCTGCGAACGTTGCAACCAAGCCCCAGCCTCACTAGGTCACATGTTCTGGGCCTGCTCCAAATTAACATTATTCTGGACAAAAATTTTTAATTACCTCTCAGACAGTCTTGGACTCACAATCCCTCCTAACCCATTAACAGCTGTGTTTGGGGTTCTTCCAGAGGGTCTTAAAGTGGAGAAAGACAAACAAACTGTGATTGCATTCACTACACTGTTGGCACGCAGACTTATTCTGATAAACTGGAAGAACCCAAACTCTCCTCTTTTAAGTCAGTGGGAAACTGATGTGTTATATTATTTAAAATTGGAAAAAATCAAATACTCAGTTAGAGGATCTGTGCAGACTTTTTTCAAAACATGGCAGGATCTAATCAGTAATATTTTGAAATGATTTTATAAAGCACAGAGAATTTGTTGATTTAGGTATTTTTAAAAGCCTTAAATTTTACACCGTTTGGCTTGCTCTCTCTCTCAAGGGTGGGGATCGATCTGTTCTTAGCATAATTCTTTTTTTTTGTAAACTTGATTGCTATGTATTGATTGTAATAAAATTAATAAATAAAAAAAAAAAAAAAAAAAGAATCCAAACCTACATGGCCCTGTGTGAAAAAGTAATTGCCCCCTTGTTAAAAATTTACCTAACTGTGGTGTATCACACCTGAGTTCACTTTCCGTAGCCACCCCCAGGCCTGATTACTGCCACACCTGTTTCAATCAAGAAATCACTTAAATAGGAGCTGCCTGACACAGAGAAGTAGACCAAAAGCACCTCAAAAGCTAGACATCATGCCAAGATCCAAAGAAATTCAGGAACAAATGAGAACAGAAGTAATTGAGATCTATCAGTCTGGTAAAGGTTATAAAGCCATTTCTAAAGCTTTGGGACTCCAGCGAACCACAGTGAGAGCCATTATCCACAAATGGCAAAAACATGGAACAGTGGTGAACCTTCCCAGGAGTGGCTGGCCGACCAAAATTACCCCAAGAGCGCAGAGACGACTCATCCGAGAGGTCACAAAAGACCCCAGGACAACGTCTAAAGAACTGCAGGCCTCACTTGCCTCAATTAAGGTCAGTGTTCACGACTCCACCATAAGAAAGAGACTGGGCAAAAACGGCCTGCATGGCAGATTTCCAAGACGCAAAACACTGTTAAGCACAAAGAACATTAGGGCTCATCTCAATTTTGCTAAGAAACATCTCAATGATTGTCAAGACTTTTGGGAAAATACCTTGTGGACTGATGAGACAAAAGTTGAACTTTTTGGAAGGCATGGAAATGCGTAAAAGGAACACAGCATTTCAGAAAAAGAACATCATACCAACAGTAAAATATGATGGTGGTAGTGTGATGGTCTGGGGTTGTTTTGCTGCTTCAAGACCTGGAAGGCTTGCTGTGATAGATGGAACCATGAATTCTACTGTCTACCAAAAAATCCTGAAGGAGAATGTCCAGCCATCTGTTCGTCAACTCAAGCTGAAGCGATCTTGGATGCTGCAACAGGACAATGACCCAAAACACACCAGCAAATCCACCTCTGAATGGCTGAAGAAAAACAAAATGAAGACTTTGAGTGGCCTAGTCAAAGTCCTGACCTGAATCCAATTGAGATGCTATGGCATGACCTTAAAAAGGCGGTTCATGCTAGAAAACCCTCAAATAAAGCTGAATTACAACAATTCTGCAAAGATGAGTGGGCCAAAATTCCTCCAGACTTCTGTAAAAGACTCACTACAAGTTATCGCAAATGCTTGATTGCAGTTATTTCGGCTAAGGGTGGCCCAACCAGTTATTAGGTTCAGGGGCCAATTATTTTTTCATAAAGGTACCATGTAGGTTTGGATTTTTTTTCTCCTTAAATAATAAAAACCATCATTTAAAAACTGCATTTTGTGTTTACTTGTGTTATATTTGAGTAATGGTTAAATGTGTCTGATGATTAGAAACATTTTGTGTGACAAACATGCAAAAGAATAAGAAATCAGGAAGGGGGCAAATAGTTTTTCACACCACTGTACATATACACATAGACATATACATATATAGTACATATATTGTGACAAACCCTCAGACCAAACGCCAGACTCCAGGTAAAAGTCCAATAGTTGACTATATTATTATAAATAGTGCACAAAGCACCATCCTCTCCACAATACTCATAAATACCAATACAATACTCAATAATCACAATCCTCACTCCCAGACGCATTGCCACCCTTCCACCCAGCTCAGTTCAACCCTCTGGGTTTCCCACAATCCTTTATAGTCCTTGACCCGGAAGTGTTTCGCTCTCTCTGTCTATGTTACTAGGAACACTTCCGGGTCAGAAAAAAACTCCTTTTTCTTCAACCCGGAAGCACGTCATTTCCTCTGTCCACGTGACTAGGACGCACTTCCGGGTTGTAGGGAAAATACTCCTTGTTCCTCCCTGCAGCAACCTCTAGCGACCCCCATGGTATCCAGCAGGGCTGTGCTGGGCCTTCGGGGCACCTCTATGCTGCAGGGAGGTCTCCATCTGGAGGCCTGGGGGTATTGGCCGGGATGACAAACATAAATATACATACATATATACAGTGCATCCTGAAAGTATTCACAGCGCATCACTGTTTCCACATTTTGTTATGTTACAGCCTTATTCCGAAATGGATTCAATTCATTTTTTTCCTCAGAATTCTACACACAACACCCCATAATGACAACGGGAAAAATGTTTACTTGAGGTTTTTGCAAATTTATTAAAAATAAAAACTGAGAAATCACATGCACATAAGTATTCACAGCATTTGCTCAATACTTTGTCGATGCACCTTTGGCAGCAATTACAGCCTCAAGTCTTTTTGAATATGATGCCACAAGCTTGGCACATCTATCCTTGGCCAGTTTCGCCCATTCCTCTTTGCAGCACCTCTCAAGCACCATCAGGTTGAATGGGAAGCGTCGGTGCACAGCCATTTTAAGATCTCTCCAGAGATATTCAATCGGAGTCAAGTCTGGGCTCTGGCTGGGCCACTCAAGGACATTCACGGAGCTGTCCTGAAGCCACTCCTTTGATATCTTGGCTGTGTGCTTAGGGTCGTTGTCCTGCTGAAAGATGAACCGTTCGCCCCAGTCTGAGGTCAAGAACGCTCTGGAGCAGGTCTTCATCCAGGATGTCTCTGTACATTGCTGCAGTCATCTTTACCCTTATTCCTGACTAGTCTCCCAGTTCCTGCCGCTGAAAAACATCACCACAGCATGATGCTGCTACCACCATGCTTCACTGTAGGGATGGTATTGGCCTGGTGATGAGCGGTGCCTGGTTTCCTTCAAACGTGACGCCTGGCATTCACACCAAAGAGTTCAATCTTTGTCTCATCAGACCAGAGAATTTTGTTTCTCATGGTCTGAGAGTCCTTCAGGTGCCTTTTGGCAAACTCCAGGCAGGCTGCCATGTGCCTTTTACTAAGGAGTGGCTTCCGTCTGGCCACTCTACTATACAGGCCTAATTGGTGGATTGCTGCAGAGATGGTTGTCCTTCTGGAAGATTCTCCTCTCTCCACAGAGGACCTCTGGAGCTCTGACAGAGTGACAATCGGGTTCTTGGTCGCCTACCTGACTAAGGCCCTTCTCCCCCAATCGCTCAGTTTAGATGGCTGGCCAGCTCTAGGATGAGTCCTGGTGGTTTTGAACTTCTTCCACTTACGGATGATGGTGGCCACTATGCTCATTGGGACCTTCAAAGCAGCAGAATTTTTTCTGTAACCTTCCCCAGATTTGTGCCTCTAGACAATCCTGTCTCGGAGGTCTACAGACAATTCCTTTGACTTCATGCTTGGTTTGTGCTCTGACATGACCTGTCAACTGTGGGACCTTATATAGACAGGTGTGTGCCTTTCCAAATCATGTCCAATCAACTGAATTTGCCACAGGTGGACTCCAATTAAGCTGCAGAAACATCTTAAGGATGATCAGGGGAAACAGGATGCACCTGAGCTCAATTTTGAGCTTCATGGCAAAGGCTGTGAATACTTATGTACGTGTGCTTTCTCAATTTTTTTATTTTTAATAAATTTGCAAAAACCTCAAGTAAACTTTTTTCTCATTGTCATTATGGGGTGTTGTGTGTAGAATTCTGAGGAAAAAAATGAATTTAATCCATTTTGGAATAAAGCTGTAACATAAAAAAATGTTGAAAAAGTGATGCGCTGTGAATACTTTCCGGATGCACTGTACATATACAAACTACTTTTTTTTTGTGCCAAGTATAATGTTGAAGGAATATTTGTGCATATGTGTATGCTTTTACATTTATGTCTGTTTTAATAATTTTTAAAAAATTATTAATATTGTATTTATATTTTTGTTTGTTTTTCACCCTTTTTAAATTGAATCATATTCTGACCTGGTAAATGAATTGGTAATAATTCAACAGAATGACTTCGTCCGTGCATTGACAATTCCATTAAATGCCACCCGCTTTTCATTGCACTGACGTACTGAGTATCTAAATACAGTGATCCCTCACTATATCGAGCTTCGACTTTCGCGGCTTCACTCTATTGCAGATTTTATATGTAAGCATATCTAATATATATCACAGATTTTTCGCTGGTTTGCAGATTTCTGCAGACAATGGGTCTTTTAATTTATGGTGCATGCTTCCTCAGTTGGTTTGCCCAGTTGATTTCGTACAAGGGACGCTATTGGCGGATGGCTGAGAAGCTACCCAATCAGAGCACGTATTACATATTAAATAAAGCTCAATGATATAAGATATGCTTCCGGGGTGGTGTTTCGCATACTTAAAAGCCAGAACAACACGTATTGATTTTTGATTGTTTGCTTGTCTCTGTCTCTCTCACTCTCTCTGACATTCTCTGCTCCTGACAGAAGGGGTGTGAGCAGAGGGGGTGTTCGCACACTGGCCTAGAGGATACGGATGCTCTTCTAAAAAATGCTGAAAGACTACCTTCACATTGCTCCCTTCCTTGCAGCTGCTTTGTCGGGCGGTGCTTCGCATACTTAAAAGCCCGAACAGCCCTATTGATTTTTGATTGATTGCTTTTCTCTCTCTCTGTCTCTCTCTCTCTCTGACATTCTCTGCTTCTGATGCACACTCTTTTGAAGAAGAAGATATGTTTGCATTCTTTTAATTGTGAGACGGAACTGTCATCTCTGTCTTGTCATGGAGCACAGTTTAAACTTTTGAAAAAGAGACAAATGTTTGTTTGCAGTGTTTTAAAGTCCCTGTTTCTACAACGTCCTGTATTTCCGTGCAAATCTGTGACCCAAGCGTGTCAATATAAAAATAACGATATAAACGCAGCCCCCGCGATCGAGGAGGGATCACTGTACATCTCTTCATCTTCATCGCTTCATCTTCGAACAAGTTGCACTATTTTCATAGGTTAGTGGTTGTGTGAAAGAACTGTGTGTGTGTAATTAAATGTACAATAATAATAATATGATTTTGTAATGTCTAATATGTCTTATTTTCTCTTATTTTGTCTAATATATTGGGTAATACAAGTTTAATGGTGACTAAAGGGTGTTATTTCATCTCTAGTGGGCTCTAATAATGTTAAAAAACATATTTATAAGGTCATAAACAGGTTTTATATGCTCTAACTGCGAAAATATTAGATTTGTAAATAAAGAATCATACTTTGCGGAAATTAATTTATTGTGGTAGAGTCTGGAACTGATTAACCGTGATAAATGAGGGCCGACTGTATGCTTGAACGTCATCCTGAGACTGTTCTTTAGATAAAACTATGCATACTCTATCATGCCCTTTATGAATGTACTTGTAAATGTACTTAATACTCATAACCGATGCATAATACTCGACATTAATATGAAAATCTTTGAGTTATCGACCTTCACAATTTTACCATTTTTCTTTGCGTGATAAGTGTGTTGTTCGTGACGATTATCTCTTCGGCGATAATCAGGGAAGTCAACCTTAGTCATATCTGTTGATTGAATGAACGCTTTAGGAAATTTCTTTTAACACTTTTTCTCTTTTGAGTCCCAACATACTGAATCTTTTAAATGTGGTCTGTGAGACATGCATTTAATGACTTTGTACCGTAATTCAGGATAGGTCTCTCTGTTTTGAATTTCAGCACAGACAACCCGATCTACATCATCAGCAGTTAATAATTTATTTTGCAAAGTAACCAATAAATGCATGTGAGGTAAACCACATTTTTGAAATTCGATCATGTAAATGTATGCTCTGATCTGACTGAACACCGTTCTGATTCTATGTTGCATCGCTTCTCCATTATCATAAATATACACCTGCCCGAATTGTGGTATCTTCGAAATTAAACTTCTCATAGCTTTAATTGTTGTGGGACCACAGATTCTCATAGAGTATGGTCCTGAATCGTGTAAATCTACGTTTTGAGCATTGAATGATGCAAATGCGAAAAGATTATTGTAGAGTCTGATATTTTGCCTGTAGTGTTTGTGGATTTCACTTTCACCAAACAACAAATCTTTTAATTCTCACAGATACGCCTCTTCATTGGGAAGAAACACCACTTTTCCCTGATGTCAACAGGAATTAGCTGATCTACAAGCCTCCGACTTAAACTTTAAACCCTAACAATATCTACATAATTCTGACATATCACCTATGTCCATATATTCAATCTGTTTTTGCTGTTCCATTATTTCACCAAGTAATAATTTCTGTTTGTTTGAGCTAATGCGATCTTTATTATCTTTTTTTGATACTTTAGAATTTTCCTAGTTTCATATTCTTTAACTTGCTCTGCATGTGTATCGTGCCAACGTTTTTTTGAGCTTTTTGATTTCCACTGCTTTTACAATCTTTAACCTGCTCTGCATGTGTATCACACCTAAATCTTTAATTTCTGACCCGGATTTGACCTACGAGCTTTTCAATTCCACTTGGTCTGGGCTGATTATTACTTTCCCTATTGTCTGAATTTGCAAAACGATTATTATTGTTCTCTTGTGCATCCTTTTTTGCCTACTTTTCTCTCCAACGCTTTTTCGACGTGCTGCTCTTTCTTCTTCGCTTAGTCGTTCACGTGCCATTTAGAATGTATAACATTTTTAAGAGCCGGGAGCACATGAAGGTGTAAGGTTAGATGTCCGTGAACTTGTTTTAAATTTTTTGTAAGTAGGGCATGATGTGCGAAAGTCACCGTCTCAGGGGTCTTGCTTCCTAAGGTTGTAATGTCTAGTCTTGTGTGATGTCAAAGTGTCTCTCCAAAATGATCACTTTTCGACCCAAGATTTTTTTGTATAATAGATAGATATGTATATATGTATATATACTGTATATATATACTGTATATGTATGTATATATATATGTATTTATTTATTTATTGATACTTTTTCTTCATTTTTTTGTATTTTATTTGTAGCTACTGCTTTACCACTCAGGTCACTTTTTGTCCACAAAAATTGATCCAGCATAGTTAACAAATGCTTCCCTTTATGCTTTCCATTCGTCAAACTCATGGATATTTTTACAATTACAGATATCGCTTTTAAGCTTTACCCAACATTTCTTGTCACAAATGCAAGTGATGGGCGATCGTTCTCCAAGCTCAGACAGATGAAGCATTAGCTCAGATCCACAGTGGGTCAGGAAGAACTGAATCATTTGACTCTTGACATTAATTGGGAGTGATCTGGTTTGGAAACTGGATTTTAGTCATCTCAGAACAATACAATTTTGAAAAACAATCATGTGCCTGTGTTAATATACAGAAAGGCATTATGTAGTATTTCATACTTCTGCTTTTGTAGGCATTTGCAATAGGGTTCTGTAGTTGACTTTTCAAACTTTGCTTTGCGATTATTATTAGGTTACTTGTCATATGTACAGTAATGGCTGTTTAAACACAGTACTGTATAGAGACTTTGATATAGCATACTTTGCCTCTCATAATTTGCCATTCATTTTAAAGATAAAATTCTGAAGTTATTATTTACTTTACTTTTTGTGACTCTGAGACCTTGAGGTTGATGTTTATAGCACTCAGAGTATTTTGTGTAGGGTAGGGCCCTAAAAATACCTCTAGTCCAGGAACCACCACCTCATCCTGGTGTTCCTGGTGTTCACACAGTGATGGGTTGGTGACTGGTCCAGGTGTTGTTCCTGCCTTGTGCCTAATGAATGTTGGGATAGGTTCCAACCTTCTGTTTACTGTGCCTTGGACAAACGAGATACGAATATGGATGGATGGGTATACAGTAACTGTTTACATCTGAGTGGTTGTTTGGGCACCCTTAATTATAGTCTTAAAATGCAGTTTAAAAGTATGATAGTAACAAAACTCTAAAGAAAACTCTTTTCAGAAAGGTATTGGATTGATTTTCTAAAACAAGTTCATCCTGACGAGGGTTCTGTACTTTATATTGCTGAATTTGTCCACACTTTCTACTACATACTTAATAAAGCAACTTACAATCCTCCTTCCCTAATTTCAGTTTCTGAGCAGCCCTGTATTGGAATAAGTGGATACTGAACATTGATTTGTAGATGGAGAAATTAATGTTCCATTGGGTAGTAATTAAATGACCCAAATAACAATAAACACTGAATTAATGAACACTGAAAACTAAATAAATGCAGACTACTGTTTCTATATATATATTGTTTAAAGGAAACTGCATTAATTATGCTATTTTGCTAAGTGGCACAAGCCTTTCTTAGGTCATCTGGAAAAGTGAACTCTAAAGGTTTAGTCATTGTCAAAGGTAACACCTCACTTTTGTTTAGATTCAGACAAATTAAACTTTAATTCCTGGAAATTAAGGGTTGTCAGCATTGTGCTGTTATATACAAACTTTCAATATGGTTAAAGAGAGCTATTACCAAGTTTATATAAAATGAGCCTTCACTCATTGAAAAGAAAAAAAAACCTGTGTCATCCAATACTGTCTGATTAGTGAACAGAAATCCAACAACATACGGTAGCGTTCCCTTTCTATCAGGGACAATAAGAATATAAATTATACAGTTGTCTCTGCAGTCTGTTTGATTATGTGTGTTGAAAGTAGACTACCTGGGTCATGTCTGCTCTTTGCTTTATTGCATGCTGGTTTGTAAAGAGAAAGGCAAACTCAAAAAAAAAAAAATTGTGAGTAATACATGTGAAGAATTCTTCTTTTTTTTTGAGAGCTATCAATTGCTATTAACTCTGCAGTTCACAGTGGCAGAAAAGCATGGCTCAGTAACACCTGTGGAGTAATTGTTTCTCACTGTATGTTCAGGCAACTGTAAACAGTTGCATTAAATAGTAAGCTGTGTTTGTTCTCCATGTGCATATAATTTTTGTTTTCTACTAGTCTTGAAGGCACAGACTATTTTAAGTGTGGGCTGTCGTGTGAGATGGATATTCCAACTGTGCAGGCATTTGGAGTTATTCAATTGTGATGAGTGATCTTACGCTTTCTATTTAAAACATTGAAACAGTTTCAAATACCATAGATCTAGTGGATGTTTTCCAATATTTTCTAAGCTTCATATCTCTGTATTTGTTTTTGATAAAGTACACACCATTAAGTACTATATATTTAATTTATTTCACAGTTGTGCTGTTAAAAAAACAAATGCCTTTAGATGTCCTGTTCAAGACCCTCTTGTTTTTCTAACTACACATTTTAATTAAGTAAACCAGAAAATAAAATTTAAAAACTTCCTTAAACTTCCTGAAATTGTTTAATATAATTAAAAGTAAAATTAAATATATTGTAACAACGATTACCTCTGTGTAGTTCTTTATTAAAAAGTAATACAATTAATACAAGTAATACTTAAACAAAAAAAAAACCTTTAGTGGAAGGAAGATCTCAAAGTAGCTAATCATCAAACAGAAATAACCCGACTCTGCTCCCTGGGCCTAACTAAATATGTCTGAGTCTATTTCTATCCAGTGTAGTAACTAATCCACTCGACCCTAACACAACTAATGCGCATACACCAAGTCATTCTCCAGTTTACATTCCAAGCTCCTAGATTTTGTTATTATTTCATACATATAATACAGTTTAACTTTATACTAATATTACTCTCTATCTCTGTCTCTCTCTCGCGGGGGCGGTCCTAGCCTGTTTGGTGCCCTCTTGAACACCCTCTGCCCCCTGCCCCCCTCTCTGCTCTCCCCCAGCATACTAATAAACAATGAAAAAATACAGTGCAATAAAACAAACTATTGGAAATGTAATGTCTAACAGAGAGAAAATCAAATTTTACATTTATACAGCGCCGAAATAGTTCCTTATATTGTAAAGAATTTTCACTTTAGTCCCATCTCCAGTCATCAGTTCACCAGGTCAGTAACAACTACATAAACCTTTTCTCTCAGAGCTGCAGTCAGTTTATTATTTCGGGTTAACTTTCCCCGCCTACCACTCTCCACTACGCGAGCCATTTGCATTAGTAAGTTAGCACGCAAACATATATATCCATACAAAAAACTCTTACTAACTCAAATTATTTTATCAACATGTTCAAAATCTCATTGACGATATTTTACCGTTTTAAAGCCTGTAATGTGCACTCCAATTATGGTGAATTTACTAACCTGTGATAAAGAATAGAGAGAGCACAGGCATTGAGCTGGAGTCAGGTTCACACAGGAGGATGTATTGTTCTTGTTTGCTGTACTCTCTGCTCTATGCTGCTCGCACAAGGAGCGCCCATGTAACGATTTCTGCGATTTCGTACAACCCAGGAAAAATTAATTGTGACATAATGGGCTTGGATTGACAATATTATGAATGAAATGTGCTTTTTTGGAAGCACCCCGCCCGCCTCCCTTTTCAACAGGCTGTGTGTGAGACTTCAGCACAGACAGCAGCAGCAGCAAGCAGGCGCACCGTTGACCCTCGCGCTCACTTCCCTAATATATGGGTGTGATAGAATTTAGAAAACACATTGGTGCAAATTATAAGTCTATATCATAATGTCTGGTGCTTTTGCATTTGTTTGTTTGTTTGTTTTTATTTTGTTTTATTTCGCGAGCTGGTTATTAGATGCCGCGCCAGTCAGCCAGAGAATTCCCCGGCACCCCTCTCCTCCCTTTTCTGCAAGCACCAAGCACACCTCGCAAATGGAGGGTGCCCTTACTCCCCGCAAATGGGCAATAGAAAACCAATCAGTGCCCATGCAATCCCAAAAATGCGCTGGCATGATGTCGGGGCAGCATGGGAGCGCCCAAAAAAAAAAAAATTTAAAATTTTGCCGATGCCCAAGATGTCGCCCATATCAAAAACCGCCACTGCTCTCTCGTTATGTATTCTGTTATGGCTCCCATCTTTGTTGTTGCCTTTATGGCTCTCTTGAACTCACTCATAACACAAGGACTGTGAATTGTCAATATGTCTTCCAAGAATGAAGTAGGTTGTTTGCATGGCAGAAATAGAACATCGCACTGCGCAAAATGGACCAGGTTATATGCCTGTGTATATTCTCTTTTGAGCTGGTAAACTGGACAAAATTAATGTTTTGAAAAAGTGAGTTAACACTATGTTACTTGGGGTGGGGTCGAAGTCACCTACCTATTAATTTCTGTATTTGTATCTGTGCCAATTTAATACTGCTGTGCCTACTAGGTACCAACACTATGAACCAAAGTGCTCACATGATGCCAGTCTCACTTGTCTGCAATCCAGAAATAATCATGACACTTTTAGTTATAAATACTGATGGAGTGGCTTGGCTTTCTTCACTCTTCTATACCAATTTCATTAACTTTGAAATATTGTAATGCCTGTGACCACAAGTATTTAAATTTTTAGATATTTTCAGATTTTGAAATATTTTGAAATGTAAGTGTAAGCATGAAATGTATTTATTTTTCATATACAATTTATACACATAGATTAAGGTTAATTTTATACATTTTTAATGATTTTGTGCATGAAACCCAGTTTGTGCACAACAGCATCAGCGGAATACCTGTGTCTGCTGTTAAACAACAGCAACAACAAAGGCAAGCTTTCAGTCTCCACCTACAATGCTATGATTTAAATAAAAAGGTAACTGTATACAGAGAATAAGCAAAAAAACACAGAGTACTGCACGCAGGTATGGCGGTGACGACACCAATAGAGAGCCATAGCTTATGTCCCCACTAAGCTGTGCCATGTAGCACTTTTGAATTGCACCATTCCCTTCCCTTCTTGCTATCACACTTTTCACCTTTTGCTAATGCACCCACTGCTCCACTGAACCCCCCGCTCTCTATTTGTATGTTTGTGTGCCACCTGAAAATTCAAAGTAGAATTGAAGTAATCAGATATAAACTGTAAGTACCAGCTTATGTGTTATTTACATCTGCTAATCAGTACAAAAAAAAAATAGCGGGAACCTTAGCTCAGAGCCCCACATGGGCAAGTGAGGTCAGTTGTGGAATTTTCGGCGTCATGTTGATGAATTTCAGATTATGGGTCATCAACCTGTATTATACAAATTACTCTTTTTCCAGTTGTTGATTATTTTTATCATTATGATATTGAAACCATTATTTTTTCACTTCAGAATTAATTTTCATTACCTTTTTATGCTAGTTGTTTGTGGCTACAATGCCCGTTGCCAACCATTGCCATGATTTAAAATTGTTTTTAATGTGTAAAATTCATTTTTGTGGTTTCTATGCTCATTGATTGCATTGGTTTCATTTTATTCAATCTTCTATTTTTTCACATTATAATCTTGTTGTAGTGAATCTTTGTGGTGTGAATATTTCAAGTAACTAATAGTCTTTGTAAGCATATTTTTGACATGTCTTATGTAGTGTTTTGGGTGTTTGATGTTTGGGGTTTTTGACAAACTCGCTCTTTAATTTTTGTGTATGAATCTCCTGTCCGCTTTTCTTGGTCTGTTCCTTTTTTTAGCTTTTGCCATTTACCAACACTGGCAGAACATTCATGTGATCGCTATTTAAGATGGCTGTGCATTATTGGAATATCCAAAATAGTAGATGAAACAAAACTTTCATAATTGCTTAGGGCTAATACGTTCTGGTTACAACTTCTTAATTAGACCATATTCACCTAAAGATTTTATTTTGGTTTTGGGTCATCAATATTTTTGTTTTTCCAATATAGTAGACCCACACTTTTATGAATTTGGACTTTAGGAACTAGTTTTGTTTACCTTTTTCTTCTTTCTCAATAATTCTGTAATTTTATTAGGCTGTAAAATTATTAATTATATGCTCTGTATGCACCAAGCTAAAGTTTCAGCCATTTAAAAATGGAAGACACCTAATTCAATAAAGCAAGTCCATTGTATATATTGTAAGCTGTTGGGAAAATCAAGAACAACAATCATAGATCAAATTCTGAGCACACACATATTGAATTCCTCCTGGTTTAAATTTCTTAAACTAACATACTTGTTACATACTTGTTAGAATTCCAAAAGTATTCAAGTGTTAAATGGGACAATCTCAAAAATAATGACAGCATGCAAAGAGCCTAACACTGCACAATCCTGACAGAGTAGAAGACCTTAAGAAGGCTATTTAAAATGTGTGTAGGAGAGAGATGACAGGGCTTGCTTAGTCAAAGTTAGTTATCTGCCTTCAACTGTTAAATTTGACATTAAAAATGTACCACACTGAAAATGATCACAAAGCTTACCTGTTCACTAATAATCCTTTGAAAACAGACCTAACTTCCTACTTCCCTACTTTGACATACAGTAAGTCCCTCACTCTTTTCCTTTGTGTTGCATAACAATGCATCAATCTTACCTGCTCATATGACAAGCATTATAATTAAACAGAGGTTTAGGGGTTTATGCTACAAATGTCAAACAGTTTGGGAAATGTAAATTGCAAAAGAATAGACAGCATGTGTACTGAAATACAAAGCCTCCTTCCAAATTGAGTACAGAATGCTCAAGGTCACACAATCATTAATGTAATAAGATCAAATTATTGCTTAAGACATAATGCATTATTAATTTTACCTGCACTGTTGTTATGACATTTGCTGTCTTTGTTTGAAGCAGATGACAGTAACCATAGTCAATTCCTGTATATCATGTATATGTACTGTACAGGAAAAGTGCTTGTGCAAAGCAGTGGAATCTGGGAGAAAAAGAAGCAACTCACAGCTGTTCTAAATGACAACCCGATGAAAATGGGAGATTTTCTTTGATAGCTTGACTAACATGACTATGGCTTTTAGGCTGCATCCAATGCAAATAATAACCTTGGATAACAGTTGTTCAGATTGCGCTCTTTAATTCCATTCCTTTTCTATCTGTACTGACAGACCTAATGCAGCTGTTTCAGTCTTTAAATCATGCATTTCCATTTGTTCTCTCTCTCTTACAATAATATATAATATTGCAATATTTTGTAGTTTAATTGATTTGTATATAGCTCACTTCCCATTTTCAAATATATAGGAGTGAACAAATAATGGAAACATCACATGAAAAAGATGTTTAACTTTGATGTAGGTGCAAAGGATTTATGACTTTACAGAAATATACGAATAGAGAAAGTAAAAGAACTTTCAATAAATAAAATCACTAAAATCTCCACTGTGGTCATGGGATACAAGGTGTAAATAAAAGCACTGAAGGACAGATCAATAATTTCTTACTTTTTTTCTCATTCATTTATGCATGACACATGTACTGCAAGTATATATTGGTGTAGGGACAAGATTTCTTTAGGGTTAATGGACATGTTATGCTGAGTATATCGTACATTTATTTCTGGGCTGCCTATTTCTGTTTTAGGCTGAACTTTGTTTTTACTGGATTTCACTATGTCTGTGTGCTCTTTATGTTTTTGCTACGGCGTACAGTTTCCCCACTAAATGTTACTTTCTCTCTTTCTCTCTCACTACTGTTTTCACACTATTTTTATGTTAATACTTAATATTAAAATCATATCAGCCATTCCATTAGACTTAATTCAGTATATTCTTCTGCACTATGTACTGTAGATTGTTGTTAGCTGTTAACATTTCTCAAACTCTGAAGGTTTCCCAAACAAATCTACCTCAGGAAGCAGTGGGAGGTAGCCCTTAGACAGGATTTTGAGAAAGCTGCCCTGTGATGTGTCCAGTGCTAGTTTGGTAACAGATGCTATACCGGCATCATATGTTCAACGCTACCACTTGCTTACATTAAAAAGCAAAGGATGTCTGATGGTTCCTTTTGAGGGTACAGTCAAGGTGGTCAAAGTAGCTGAGTGTGTTATCCGACAGTCGACATTAGGGCAAGCTATCAGTGTATCTTTGTTCAATCAGTTTGTTTGGGCTGAGATTGGTTCAGATGATGTGTTTTTTCTCAAGGAGCACCTTAAGGAAACACAGTTTGAAATTGACAACCATCATTTTATGCATGTCTTTAGTTGTGTCTGTCTTCCACAAACTAAGGCTGCACCATATTGCCAGACTGAATACTCTCAAATTACAGGATCTGAGTGAGCGAGAGGGAGTGTAAGTCTATAGAAGATCAGTGAGGTAGGGGCGAGCAAGACTATGGAGAGCTTTAAATGTTAAGAGCAGTATTTTGTATTGTATTCAGTAGTGAACAGGGAGCCAGTGAAGTTGAGAGAGAATAGATGTAGTATGTTCAGTGGATTTAGAACAGCAGGTTACTATCCTGGCAGCAGAATTTTGAATGAATTGTAAGCGATGGATATGTTTTTATGGGATGACAGATAGAATACCATTACAGTAATCTATACGTTAGGTGACTCGGGCATTAACCAATACTTTAGTACTGTGTTGCATAAGAACAGGACGAAGTCTAGAAATGTTTCAGAGATGGAAGAAGGCAGTCCGAGAAATGTTACTTATATGGGAGGAATTATTTTATAATATTATTATTATTTAATAATTGCCATTATTAGTGTATAAATGGATATAAATGATTGCATTTAAATGGTTCGCCAAAATCTGTTGTATGTAAACGGTACTGTTTTAATCGTTATTGTTTTTTCATCAGAAAAACCCATTTCCACGTCTACCTGTATTAGTTTAAATGGCACTTTTGCCACTCGCAATATGGTGGATGCACTGAAATATCATGTCGACTGGGCAACACAGTGAATGCGGCATCTATCTATATATGTCTATGGGTTGCACTGCACATACGCGCACATGAGTTGATGTCTCTCTGTTGCCCTCTGTACCACGTCTGTGTGGTATACCCGGGGCAATCATACGCTAGTTACTTCCTGGACAGCACCGCAATTACAGTGATCCCGTGCTATATCGCGCTTCGAATTTCACGGCTTCACTCCCTCGCAGATTTTATATGTAAGCATATCTAAATATATACCACGGATTTTTTGCTGGTTCACGGATTTCTGCGGAGAATGGGTCTTTTAATTTATGGTACATGCTTCCTCAGTTGGTTTGCCCAGTTGATTTCATACAAGGGACGCTATTGGCGGATGGCTGAAAAGTGAGAAGTTACCCAATCAGAGCAGATATTATGTATTAAATAAAACTCCTCAATGTTATACGATATGCTTCCCACTCGGTGCTTCACATACTTAAAAGGTTGAACGGCACCTATTGATTTTTGATTGTTTGCTTTTCTCTCTCTGACATTCTCTTCTCATGACGGAGGGGGTGTGAGCAGAGGGGCTGTTCGCACACTGGCCTAGAGGATATGGACGCTCCTCTAAAAAATGCTGAAAGACTACCTTCGCATTGCTCCCTTCCTTGCAGCTGCTTTGTCGGGCGGTGCTTTGCATACGTAAAAGCACCTATTGATTTTTGATTGTTTGCTTTTCTCTCTCTGTCTCTCTCTCTCTCTGACATTCTCTGCTCCTGACGCACACTCCTTTTAAGAGGAAGATATGTTTGCATTCTTTTAATTGTGAGACGGAACTGTCATCTCTGTCATGGAGCACAGAACTTTTGAAAAAGAGACAAATGTTTGTTTGCAGTGTTTTAAAGTCCCTGTCTCTACAACCTCCTGTGTTTCTGTGCAAATCTGTGACCCAAGCGTGTCAATATAAAAATAACAATATAAACGTATGGTTTTTACTTTGCGGATTTTCACCTTTTGCGGGGGGTTCTGGAACGCAACCCCCGCGATCAAGGAGGGATCACTGTACTAAACACCACAGTCGCACCAGAAGAGCACCGGGACCACGTACGACAGTCAGCAGGCATGCGTCTCCACTCAGTGTCCCTTCAAATAAAAACACGTGCTACCCCGTCCTCCCTAAACCTGGCAACACGCCACCGCTAACCGTGTGCACCGCGGGAATAAACCGGTAAGTGAACATGTGACTTTTATTTTTCTTTTATTATAACGATGGTGCTTGCAAAGAATTAAATACAGATATGGCAAAGTGCTTTTGAAGTTTCACCCTGTGGCACTTTTCTTCACAATTAGTGTATGTTTTGAAAAGCTTTTGGTCTTACTGCTTTTATGTATCAATTCATCTATTATCCAGCCTGCCTAATCCAGTTCAGGGTTGCTAGGTTTACAGACTTGGGAGTTTGGGTGATGTGGCAGGAATCGCTAGAGCTCTAGTCGTAATGCCTTTATTTACAATATGTTTTTTGAAATTAAGCAATCTAAGTTTATAGATGGCTGTCTTAATTATTTCCTGGTTAAATGTGTTCATATTGTCTTTCTTACAGGTTTTAAGTCCTGATCAGATCAAAGCTATCTGTCAGGCAATTATTGAAAGTGGAATGCAATATGCAAAGAAGAAAAGAAAGCCTTTTCCCCTCATGTATTCCTACTATGGCACTGAATACCTGGGTAAGAATTACTTCAGCATGTTTGTTATCTCTTATGTTTACTTGAGTTTATTTATTACTTTTCAAGAAAAAAAGCTGACTGTCAAAGAACGTGCAGTATAATATATAACCAACATGACTGCAGATTAAAATAATAATAGTTAGAACAGATGCAAAAATGGCAAACAAAGATAAATCAGATATTAGTTATAAGAAAAGACTGAAAGAGATGGAAAAAATGTTAAAATACAATGTAGTAAGTGTATAAATTACCTGAACAGAATCAAGAACAGAATTAGTTAGTAGTGTGAATGAAGTAAAAATATTTTCTTCTATATTCCGGTACATATTTACCTGTCAATTTTTTTTATTTATTTAAATTTATATCAGGCTGGGGCATTATTGGAAGGAACAGAGCCTTTGACTAAATGTAATGAAACAAATATGACTTCAGTTGAATATTCACACCAGGAAATTTAAAGTCAGCAGTCAATGCAAGAGCATGTTTGTGGACAATGGAATAAAGCTAAAATCCTTAGGCAAAAATCGTGAAAACACTGACTTAGGGAAAAAAAAATAAAGCTTTACATAAGTCTTAAATCAAATCAGGGCCCCTACACAGAAAGATGGCAATATGGCCCTTTATACATGGAATGTGTTATCTCTAATGATGGATTAAACTGTTTAGGGTAAATAGCATATAGTAGTATATTTGGAAACCTTCAAGTCTTGACTCTTTTTATAACAGTTAAGTGAGTAGAGAGTGACAAGCTAGACTGAGCCAACTGGTAATCCATTTCCATTTTTGTAAATCACATGCAGCTTTTTCTATGCTAACACTCACTGCCACCCCCAAATGTTTTTCCTCCCTGCACTTCATTACATTACAGCTAGCTGTGTTACTGTTCTCATTCACTGGGTGTTCAGTTTTCAGAAGCTTGAATGTAGTAATGTAGCTCTGAATCACTTCTTGTCACTAGAAACCTTGGTGCTGTTACTAATGATGCAGACGCAAGATGGTGGGAGTTCTAATTGTACGTTTTGAACACACAATCATCAATATCTGTTTTCTTTTACCATTACTTTGATTCTTGAATTTAATTTATGCCAGAATCAAAAATAGCCACTGAGTCTTACCTCAGTAATATTTTTAAGAGCTCTGAGCCTGTAGGGACCAATCTCTTATTGGTTGTTTCTGGAGGAGAATTGAATTATGAAAAAGTCTCATTGGTTTGACTTGTCAGTTTGAGTGTGTCTTCAAGCAAAACCTAGTAATGTTGCTTTGTATCTGACCTAGGGTGACTCACCTCCTTAGAGCAGACACCTATACAATGGACATTACCAGCAAAAAGCAATAATTTTGAGTATCATATGTGGTGTTTGCTGTTTATTTGACATTTACAGTATTACAAGTTCCTGTCTTGGAAGCAAGGTTGCTGTATAAGTTATCTTGACTGTAGGAAGGTATAATTGTCCAGCCTGGATGTAGCTTAGTTACATCATCTGAAGTCTTGCAAGTCCCATGATGTTCATCTTGTTGTTCTTTATTTCATTGGTCATAGGTTGCGCTGTACCAGGATAAAGCAGATCCTGGGGATCATTTTATTCCTGCACGTACAGTAGGTTCTTTTGCTAATGTTGACCTTTTCATTGTTGATATTCTTTCATTTCAATTATCACAAATGGTTGATGTCATAGCGGACTACATATTTCTGGCTTAGCCCAAGGTCAGTACTTTAACAGTATGAAATTACCTTGGTATTTTACCAGCTTGGTGCCCTTGCTGTGTACAGTCCCTATGGTGTCATCATCTCTGTACAGTGCTCATAATCTCTGACGATGTACCCACTCTCAAAATGGTAACTACTTTTGACCAGTAAATTAAACATTCAATCACAAGACAGAAATACCCTTTGATTTTTGAGGGATGGATGAAACTGCACTGAGTGTAGTTTCACAGCAAGTCTCCAGTATGCCTAATAGTTTAGGCAAAGATCACAGGACTAAAAGTGATCATGATGTTCCACTTACACCCACAATTGGCTAATTTCACATACATCTTTAGGGATGTAGTAGGAAAGAAAGTATATACTCCACACAAACAATAACTGGCTGAGCGAATTGAACTCCGAACACTGGAGTCATGAGGCAGCAATGCTATTCATTTTGCCACCCTGTGCATAAGTGTAAGTAAGAATGCTGCTGTCCATGTGACATACGGTACAGGATATAAAACAATCAACTTCAAAAAATTATGTATCATATGTTTTTATATTGTTAAGAGTGGATCAGCTGTGAAGAAATCAGAAGTGCTGTTCCCAAGACACTGGATCCTGAAATACATGGCAGTGCAGCATAGTGTTTTGGACCTTAGACCTCAAACCCTGAGGTTGTGGGTTCAGATCCTGCTACTGACATAGTGTGACCATGAGCAAGCCACTTTTCCTGCCTGTGGTGCAATTGGGGAAAAAAATGCATGTAACCAATTGTATCTCTCAAATGTTGTAAGTTGACTGGGATAACAGTGTCTGTCTAGTAAAAATAATGGCAAAAATAATGAATTTGTCTAGATCCATAATTTTCTGCAGACCAACAGCAGGAAATCTTATATAACAATCAAGCAGAAATATATAAAATCTTCAGTAAAGATGAAATAGCCATGCACAGAGAAGCAAAGCTGGGTTAAACAAAAAATAACTTGAAGCCTAACCAAGGTAGAGCCACTTCTCATTACCACAACATGTTTGCGAACCTACTCAGGCTGTGTTTGGCTAAGTAGAAAATTTTAAACATCAAATTCTGCAGCTGACCAACAGCAGGTATGGAAAATGGAAGGACCATTTTAGCTCCCACCTAAATCTTATTGCTTCCCTGCAGGGCCTGATAACAGAGGTTGCAAGTACAGTTAAAAGTGAGTCAATCAACTATAAGAAAACAACTGAAAATAAATCAATAGCTGTAATCAGTAAAGAGGAATTTAGTTTTGTAAAATCAATGCAGAAATATTAAAATAAGATGACCTCTGATGTGTTGAATGCCTGAAGCAGATATTTTATCGTGTCTAAATGAAAGAAACGGCTTGAGATAAATGCAGTAGAGGTATCATTTATCCCATCTTCAAAAGAAAGTATTTCAGGCCTGAATGTAGGAACTACAAGGGCATTACTACCAAGAAAGAAAGACCTGAACCTTTCTTATCTGAGTGGCAACTCTCATTCAGGATGACTATCATGTATATAATGTCTACATAAATTATTTCCTTCACAAGTTAACATAATAAAGATCAGGATTTCTGGAAATATATATAAATATTGGAAAAATAATTAAAGTAATAAAGGCACTGTAGTATAAGTATACATAATTCAAGTATAAACTACCCCTTACAACCTATGGATTAGCATATTGGTGTGACCACAAGGGGATGTCACTGAACCCTGAACACCAGACACAACTCCACCAAATGCTGTTTTGGGATAAAATTAAAGGTACTTATTACCCAGGGACATGTTCAGAGGCTTTTTAACAATCCAACAATGTACTCCTTCTCCTTCTCCATGTAAGTTTTGCCCTCTGCCTCCTGACTCTGACTCAGCTGGATAATGCAGAGCGGCTCCTTTACTGTTGGTCCCAGTAGCACTTCTGGTGCAACAGCATTGTATGCCAGAAGCACTTCCAGGTCATTCAGAAGCTCCCCAACATGGGGAGACCATTCCTCACAGCAACCCCCGTGGTGCCCAAGGAACCCCGCAGGGTCCTTCTTCCATACTACAGTACCCAAGCTCTAGCCAGGGGAGCACTGCAACCTCTCGTGCTGGGGGACGATTGTTCAAAAAGTGTTCTCATCCTTTGTCCATCTATTATTTGATCATCCTGACTGGAACAGAAACAGAAAACTATCCCATTCGGGTTGTGTCTCCATTCTTGTGCTCCATCCATTATCCTACCAGAATTGGATGCCAGTCCATTCCTTCCTGCACTTACAGTAGTTGCAACAGAAATCTCAACCACAGAAGAAATGAAGGAGGACTTTGAGTACTGCCTTCAGTTCTAATTATGACATGTTATTGCCCTTCTAACCATGACGAATGTGTATAAATGAGCCTTTGTGTAATTGCAATTGCAAGTGTTGCCCAACATTAATAGAAAATGTGACTTGTGGTCTCTGATGCCAAATCCACTCAAACATAATGTTTACATGGTTTAAGATCTTTACACTGTTGTTTATTTAGGCATTTAATAATAACAAAGGATAAAAGTGCATTAAATAAATAAAACAGATACCTGTGTTTCAATCATTGTGTATGGCACATACAGTATTTAGACTGTCAGTAAAGCTGACAATGCAATAAATAAACACTGGTGTGGCTGGTATTCCTTCTTCCATTGAATCTTGATCCCAATTTTCCTCATAACTGTCAACACAATGATGTTGTGTAGAGGTATCAGTAATACTGTTTAGGTTGTCAAGAGACAAAGTTTTCTCACAGCCCAATACTGAATAAGCAGAGTTCGGTTCCAGGCTGGGATATGTTGTGGAATTTGAATGTTGTCCAAATTATTAAGTTCAGCTAAAATATTGTCATGTGTACGTAGTGTACACCATGCAATGAAATTCTTGCTTGCATGTCTTCTCAAACCAGAAACAGTGCAAGTTTAATCTAGAAGCACCATGTTTTTCCCACAGTCCTTAGTAATTATAAAATGAAAAGTGTCACTAAAGGGCGAGTAGTGGGCAGTAAATTTGCTTATCACTCTCCTGAGGATGTAGGATAAATATTAAAATAGGAAATAACATCTGGGACCATAATTATAATGTCCACCAATGCATGGCAAATTCTGTACCAAAATTTGAGTCTTGAGTATGCAGTATTACTTTGAGTCTACTTTGTTTCCTAACAAATCTCACAAACTTCTACACAGCTCATGGAAATCTATTTTGTTTAGTTTATTTATTTTTTATGCTAAACCATTTGCTTAATTTTGAAATGTTTACTTCCAGCGATGTATCATCTAAGATTTGAGCTTGTAACAATAACTACATTTGGTCCAATGTATTAACCCAGGAGGCTTTTTTTTTCTAATTTTTACACTAACTTTAATTTGAACATTTTATTAAACTTTCATTAGAAATTTAAAATGTCTATGTATGTATTTTCTTCTGTTATTTATGAAGCCCAAGTTATAATATTGAGAAAAAACCTTATAAAAAAGAAATCTTATGGTAGCTGATTCTTTATTGCTCCTATTCCCCATTGTATCCTGATATAAACCTCATTGTTAATTTAGAGTTTTTGACTCATACTGCATAATTTCCCCAGGGGTCTGTCAAAAACACAGTGCACATGAGAAGATTTTTACTATAGATATATTAGCTTAGATAGTGAGTGCACTAATAAAAGCTTTGGATAGAGATTAGATATTCAGTAGTAAGTCAATGTGACCTACTGGAGTAGGTTAAAGATGTAATACTTAAAATTTCAAAAGTTTAGAGGTTTTAAATACAAATAAAGTAATATGTTTGCTTAGCTGACATAAAAACAGAAAATGTGGGCATTCTTAAGTGCCAATATATACAATATATTACTCTTGTTCAGTTATGTTCAAAGTACATATTGCAAGTACACTTTCAAGCCCAGAGACTTGTACACCACTATAACTATAATCCACTTAAAATATACCAAATAATAGCAAGAATACCAGGCCTAGCCCATGAAGTACAAGCGAAACTTATTATTGATACATGGAACTATTTGTATGTTCTGTCTGTACCAGAAAAAATGTCAACTGAAACTTTGAGAAGCATTCCTCACACTGCCTTCTGCACTTCTCCTGTTCTCCTCCTGTGCTCATTCAGCTCCTGTTCACCTTTCACTTCATTAATCTTCATTGCAATCCTGAGTCAAGGAGGATTACAAAGAATTAATATGCTTCTTATGTAATTTGCCTCTTTTCGCAGCTTGGCTCATGTATCATAACTTGTCAGTGTTACATCCCCAATGGGGACATTTGTGCAGCTATTGGTCTGCATGGCGAGTTCTCCTGTGGAGTGGAGAAGGTGCTGTTATTACCCAATATAATGTTATGATTGTACCATTATGCAAGATGTGTTACACCTTAATCAGCATAACAGAAGGAAGTGGTTTTGCAGTGCACTTAAATTAAGAATTGTTATGGTGACAGGCTGATCATGTTTTGAATATATTTTCTTCTCATTCTTCCTAAAACTAACATTCCTTCTCAGTGAATACATCACATGGAGCAATGAATCAACTGGGAAGAATAAAGATTCACTCCATCACAATGGCTATAGTAAGAGATGTGAATGGGGCACCTTGCATGAAAAATAATGTGATTTTGTACCGTAATTGCACTATTTCTGAAAAAAAAATGGAATGATGACAACTCTTTTTTGTTAGTTTATTTTAATTTATAGTTCAAAATATACCATTTTTGGAAAATTTTATTGCCTCAATCAAATCTGTTAAATTTGCATGCTGTTTATGGAGGTGTTGTTTTGCTTGCTTGACATGGCTCTGCTCTGCATTGGCACCATTTTTTTCCATTAAAAGTATATTTAAATAAACAGTAAAGTTTCAATATAGAGAAATTATTATGCTTAATTTATTAGTATCTGTGCTATATCACTTGCATTTTGATTCACTGTTTCAATGCGACTTACGAGTCACTGGACATTTTCTGCTTGTTTGTTACTTGATGTACTTAATATGATTAATAATGCACTTTGCATACAATTTTTTATATTTAGAGATTTATGCATCACGTGGCCACTGCATGCACCGGTGCCCATTGTGTTTTGAACATTCAGTTACAAATATGAAAAATATTCTGTTTCCCTTCACAAAGAAAAATATTGGAAGATGCCAAGTCTAAATGTGATGTTCAGAATGCAGCAGGCTCTGTTTTATGGAGGTAACAGGCAAAGAAATAAAATGGACAATTAACCGATATTCGCATGTTAGAAAAGAACATCAGATATTCAGTTTTTCAGGGTCATCAGGTTTTCATTAATAATAATCAAGCTGTGTCAATGCCTTACAGGTGCAGCTCATGGACTTTCCTCCATTCTTCAGATGTTGTTGTCTTACAATGAATACCTCCCAGCTGTTGACCGTGAACTAGTTTGGCAGAGTGTGGACTTCCTCATGAACCAAGAGCAGAACTGTAACTGGCCCGCAGAACTGGGAGAGATAATCCAGAGGGAAAATGAGTTGGTTCACTGGTGTCATGGAGCACCAGGTAAATGAACAGTGTGTGCAAAACAAAGGAAGAATTAATTTATAGTAACAGCACACTTGCAAACATTATTTACTACAGTGAAAAAACTTGAATAATATACTGTACAGTAGATCATTTATTACCTAAAAAATGTTTGCTACGTAAAGCTGAGAAAATCTGAAGTAAGATTCAACAATTTGAATATTTTCATTGAAATACAACTTTGCATGACATTGCACCCATCTTAAGTATTCAGGAAGACATGTTTCCAGTGTTTCCTATGCTGTTGAAATCCATGAAATTGTGCAGTTAGCATTCTAAAGTAATCAAACACAATTTCTGTTAGTTTGGGTGTGCTGGACTTAACACTGCTGCTTCGTAGCTCCAGGGAACTAGATTCAAATCAAAGTCTTTGTAGAGATGGTATGATTTTCCTGTCTCCACTTTGACTGCTGTCCCATTTAGAGTTGGTTCCTCCCTTTTACCTGACCTTCCTGGAATAGCCTGTGATGCCATGTGATCCTGCAAAGGCAAAAACCACACCATTGATTAGTTCACATGAACCACCTAAAGTACTTAAAGAATTAGCTTAATACTTAATTAGTATTTCAAGCAGTGGGATTTTGTCCACTCTTCTACATATTAAGGGAAGGCTTTGCACAACAAATAATTAATTTTTTGAAGTCTACAGGGTCAGGGCACAATTTAAATTGATGCTTTTTTTCTTTATTAAACCAATAACACAGAGTTTACTAAGTTTCATGTAAATTAATTTTTTGTGTAAAGATTCATTTCAAGATAATGCAAAATGCAGTGTAGTTAGTATTTTTTAAGACATCCATCAAAACAGTCACAAGTATCATTGTCACATACCATAAGTAAGAAAAAGAAAAACAGAAACAGCTAAGTATACTAATTAAAAATCCACAGTTTAGTTTAGTTAGTTTATGATGTGGGTTTTTTAAGAAATACAAATACTTCAGAAGAAGTCACAAGAAACACTGTGGCGAGGCACCTCTGTGTTACCCAAATCCATAATAATGATTCCCAAAAGCAAGCTTTTTATATAAAATTGATGTTTTGGATAGAAAAGTGTCAGGAAGGCATATGCAATAAGAGTACTCAAAGTAACAAGGAGCAGAAACTAAATGCTGCAGCCTCTACTGGTATTGTTAGGAAACAATGCTCATCCTGAAAGATTGCAATAGGAAGATATTAGACCGAAAGATAAAGATCAGAGGAACAGAAACAAAACAGCAACCAAAAATACAGGAGATCGATAGATAGAAAAAAACAAGGCTGAAATGGCCATTGCAAAAAGTTCCTCACTATTACAAAGATGAATCAAAAGGTTTTAACTGATCTTTATTCAGAATCTTGAATGCCAAATAGTGACTATGGTAAGCTAACCTCAGTTTGACTGAAATACCTCCCTGGTAGCTGAGCTTTTAATTACTTACTTACTTACTTACTTACTTACTTACTTATATTTATATAGATCTTTTTCTAAACTACTCAAAGACAGTGGTGAACCATTTCAACCCCCACCAATGTTTAGCATCCACCTGGATGATGTGACAGCAGTCATTCTTGTGCCAGTACACTTACCACACATTTATTAGTTGGTGGAGGGTGAGAGATTTAGCTAGCCAGTAAAGCACAGGGGATGATTAGGGGGCCAGAATGAACAAGGTCATGGGAAATTTAGTTAGGACATCCAAAAACACCCTACTATTTTCAAGAAATACCCATACCATACCATAGGGAGCCAGGGCATTGGAATCCAAACAAAGACCACAGGTTATATGCCCCCTGATGGCCTAACCAACACCTATGTCAGTAACCCAGACATTTTCTAGATGGTCTTCCAAACATGCTTAGCTTCTGGTGGATTGCCTGTTCTGAAGTGAAGGTGGTATGGCTGAGTTTTGCCACAACTCACCTTCTTACTTTTAGGTTCAATAGAAATCTGGATAAGGAACAGCTTAATACCCCACCCTGAGGTTACTTCTGATTCCCAGAAACACTTACAGTGTCAGTGACAACCTAGGAGGGTCCTGTATGTATGCTGCCTAAAACTTGTTCACACAGTCCATGTACTGTGCTGATATCTGTTATGAATCACTTGCCAAGGACCAGGTCAAATACACAGAACAAGAGAACAAAAGACTAGGAGATAGAAGGAATAAATAATATTGAGAGAAATCTTATGCAAAATACAGGAAGGTGACAGAAGACCAAAAGACCCAGTAAAAATGATTGTCAGAGCCAAAACCCAAAGCTGAGAGAAACATAGTCTCTACACTAGCTTTTTTTTAATTGTCCCTGTCTTTAGTAATTGTTGCATAGAATTTTTATAAGAGCATCCTGTGTGATAGTGTGTCTTAAATAGGTGCAATGTGATGACACTACATATCATGTGGTGCCCATATCACATGACTGGCAGCAGGCACCGTGACAGTAAACAGTGGTGTGCGTTGTCTGTGAGTTCTTTTTCCATGTTATTGTGACTTGCCCTTTCTCAGTTCATAGTCACCCGATTCTTACCTTGTGGTGTTGCCATTTCAGTTACGCAATTTATGGCTAACACAGTTTTCTGAGCAGTGGGTGGTGGCTGGGTTTTCTTTTTGCTTAAAATTTATATCTACGTGGCTGTATTTTATCAGATGATGACAAATTCAAAAGGTATCACAGTGGTCTAAGATGCCAGTGAAGATAGACGAGGCACCAGCATCCCATTGTTTAATAGATTTTTTTTTGCTGGCATAAATGATGCATAAACTTGAATCATTCACTAGTCATTAGCAAAACAGAAACAGATTTTATTAGTTAGGTAAGTACTTTTTTTAGTTAGAAAAGTCTGCACACATAAACAACAGCTCCACTAGAATTTTCATGCCAAAAATCTGTGACTATAAACAAAATTGTCATAGCCATACAAATATTGTCATAAAAGGGGCAATGCAAAACACAAAATTTCTACAGTAGAATGAAAAAATATGAAAACACCACAAAAACAATGAAATGAAACAGAATGCATAGCAGAATGATAAAATCCTTATTTCTTTCACCAGACCACTTGTGCAACCTAAACAGCAAAACATCTCTTGCTGGCTGCTTATCCATGTTGGTACAATGGCATTTAGTGATTCTTTCTTGTTGTTAGATTTGGTTAATTTACTTTGTGATGGGTTTTCCTTTCTCCATAATGGGTTTTCCTCCCATATGCCTATATGAGTGTTATATATCCTTGCATCCATCCAGCACACTTTAGTGAAATTAGAAATTAAATACTGGTACTTTAATAATGTCATCTAAGAATACAGTATAAAGGAAGAAAATCATAGTCTTATATATGTTAACCAATAGAACTTTATTAACAGATAATGGATTAGAGTTTTAGAGAGAAAAAAATTGAATTAAGTTTCTTTGAGAACAGTGTATTTAAGTTTTGCAGCCATGAGAAGGCCATCATTAAAGATTATAGTTGTTTCTTATGAAGTAATATTGTAAACATTTGTACATTCAGCTCCTGAAATACATATAATCCATTTGGTTTTTTATTTATTTTCCAGGTATTACTTACCTTTTTGCCAAAGCCTACCTGATCAACAAGAAACCCAGGTATCTGGACACCTGTGTTCGTTGTGGGGAGCTTGCCTGGCAGAAAGGACTGCTGAAGAAAGGTCCTGGTATTTGCCATGGAGTGGCTGGAAGTGGCTATGTTTTTCTACTCTTGTATAGATTAACAGGAAATACGAAATACGTCTACAGGGCACAAAGGTAAGTGCCCCCACCACTCTGAACTTGATTAATAAGACTTTATAATGGATTAATTGAAAGACTGAATAATTTCTTTGGCTCGTAATTAAATACAGACAATCTTACAACAACAACATTTATTTATATAGCACATTTTCATACAAAAAGTAGCTCAAAGTGCTTTACATAATGAAGAAAAGAAAAATAAAAGACAAAATAAGACAACATTAGTTAACATAGAAAAGCAGTAAGGTCCGATGGCCAGGGTGGACAGAAAAAACAAAAAATGGAGGATTATTCCTAACCAAATTAAATAATAAATGTGCAAATAAATACATGTATTTTTAAATGTGCCAATATAAAAATAAAATTAATAATATGTGAGCATAAATAAATGTGTCATGAAATGTTTTTGTTGCTTATTTGTTTATGTATTCATTTAATTATTTCATTTATTTAATTTAATGACTCCACACGCAACATACAATATGCCTGGAAAATTAAAACTATTATTTTCACCTGTCAAAGCTGAGCAGGTAGTGAGGTTTGTTTTTTTTTTTTTGATTGGTGAATTGTCAGTAGTAGGAATATGCGCAGTCATAACTTTGCTCATGTTAAATGCAAGCAAAGTGCATGTCCAGAGTTCTGACTGTGTGTGTGTGCGCTTATGGCATACAGTGGTGTGCAAATGTATTCAGTCCCCATGAAAGTCATCATCATTTTCTGAATGACAAAAGATTTGTACACACATTTATCTATTCATTATTTTTAATGTGGACTCTTGGGCTGTAGCAATACATTTCTAAAGTCAAAATGAAACCATGTTCTATAGATATTTAACTTAAAAAGAAAAACTCAAAAATTAGTGTTTCAAGTCACACACATTAATACTTTGTTGAGAACCCTTTTGATGCAATAACAGCCTTATTTCTTTTGGGGTAAGTATGTACCAGTTTTTCACATTGTTCATGAGTTATTCTCCCCCATTGTTCTTGGCAGAATTGATAGAGATCCTCTAGGTTGGTAGGATGATTCCTCTGGACAGCAGTTTTCAAACAGTGCCGCAGATTCTCTATAGGTTTAAAAGCATAATATTGGCTTGGCCATTCCAAAGCATTCACCTTTTTGTTTTAGAGTCATTCCAGTGTTGTTTTGGCCTTATGCTCAAGGTCATTGTCATATTGAAGGATGAATCTTCTCCTGAGCCGTTGGTTTATAGCAGAATGGAGCAAGTTCTCATGCACTATTGTGTAGTATATGCGTCCATTTGTTGTTCCTTCAAATCTGACAAGATTCCCAGTCCCATCACATGAAAAGCATCCTCATAGCGTGATGCTGCCACCACCAAATTTCACCTTAGGTATGGTTTATCTTGAGGCATGGGAAGTGTTAGTTTTCCACCACCCATACCTCTTTGAAGACTGGCCAAAAGGTTCTATTTTGGTCTCATCTGACCATAAAATATCCTCCCACATCTTAACCGAGCTTTTCTCATGCTTTGTAGCAAATGTCATATGTGCTTTTATGTGGACTTGATTGAGAAATGGCTTCTTTCTTGCTACCCTACTGAAGAAGTCTGTTTAATGGAGAACTCTTGAAATTGTGGACATATGCACATTCACTCCCACTTCAGCCAAAGAGCATTGAAGACTTCTGAGAGTAATGGTTGAATTTTTAGTAACCTCTCCCACCAGTCAACGTCTTGCTCTGATGTTTAGTTTCGAGTTTGTTCTAGTAGTACTAGAGTGTTGTACTTTGTTAGCTATTATGAATGTAGTGAAAAGTCAAGCAAAATGACACCTTTTATTGGTCTGTTCTAGTAAGAGTCTGGATGCTGTAATGAACCCTCCATTTTCTGATTTTGGATCCAACAGTGTATAATGGGACATTTGAAGTCTTTGATATTGTTTTGTAGCCATTTCCCACCTTGTACTATGTTTGTTACATCAGCAGAGTGCTCTTTTGTCTCCATTTTTTCAATGATTGTCCAACAAAGACTAGGGCCCTTTCAAATGGTGCTTTTTATATCCAGAGATATAAAGGACTCACAAGTAGTATAATTATGATTTAATTATAGTCAAATTACTATCAACTTTTGATTAATTTGCACAGATGTTTAAATATGCAAACGCTAACAGTTGAGTTTTTCTTCTTCACTTAAATAACTACAGAAAATGGTTTATTTTGAGTTTGGAAATGTATTGTTACAGTACAAGACTGCATATTAAAAATAGTGAATGGATAAATATGTGTACAAATCTTTCGTCAAGCAGAAAATTATGATGACTTTCAGGGGGATTGAATACTTTTGCACACCAAGTTGGCCCAAATTACAGCATAAAGCAGCTCTTTAAATTCAAAAAGCCATGGATTTATCATCCTCTATGAAGTCTGCATCTGAAGTGTCTGCTTATAAATGGAGCACTTGATAATTAAGGATTTACACGCACTCTTAACAGTGATTAACCGGTCAGGAAGTCAGAACTTGCTAGAGCCCACTATCTTAGCATTGACAGGTGAAAATGATGGTTTTCATTTCAAGGTATATTTGATTTTGCATATGATGTCACTGCAACCTTTAATGCTTCATGAAATATGTAATTATTTATGCTTAAATATAATTGTGCTTTAATGTATTGCCACATTTCACAGTACATTTATTTGCATATTTATTTATTTAATTTTATCTGAAATATTCTTCCATTTTTCCTGATGATTGCTTGGATAGGCTTCAGTTTCCCTATGACCCTACCCTTGATAAAAGAGTTAAGAAGATGGATGCATGGATGGATTAATACTTCTTTATATAAATCTGATCCAATGCTCCTCTTAGAACTATTTGGATGTCTTTGCCACTGATGCAAGAAATATGTCTTATAGTCTGGCCATTGTAGAGAATGCATATTTTCACCATGTCAGCATGGGTATTTCTTTTATTTTCCATAGATGTGTATGCTAGCTCGATAGACAAGACAATATCCTTATGTGAATAAATGTTGGTTTATAAATGAATACATTCTTTGTTGTAAAGGCAAACTGAGCAAAAGTTAGCCATTCTACCATAGACCCTTGATTAATGGAGTGCTGCTGAGATGGTCATCTTTCTGGCAGGTGCTCACATCTCTATCAGAGTGACCATTTGATTATTGGTCAACTTCTTGACCAAAGCCATAAGAGCTTTGGTAGTTCCAAACTTCTTTCCACTTCCCAATTACTGAGGCCACTTTGCTCCTGGGAACATTCAACACTCAACGCTTTAGAATTGTTCTTTTTTATACTCTTTCCTGATGATTGCCTGAGCCATAATTTGATTGTGGAGGTCTACAAAGAGTCCCTTGGAATTCACGGCTTGGTTTTTGTCCTAACATGCAGCATGGGACCTTATATTCACAGACTATGTCTTTCTGAACAATGTCCAATCAATTCAGTTTGCCAGAGGTGGACTTCTATTAAGGCCAGACACATCTCAGGATTAAATAAAGTAGACAGAATGCACCTGACCACAATTTGGAATGCCACAGCAAAGTGGATGAATACTTATGTGAAACATTTCAGTTTTTGATTTTTAATATATTTACAAACCATTCAGAAAACATGTTTTCACTTTGTCATTATGGGTTATTGAGCATGATTGATTGGGCAAAAATGGCAAATGTAGCAACTTAAAATGAAATCAACAAACACAATATAGTGTGCAGAAAGTGAATGAATCAACATATTTTCCGAATCCATTGTGTAAAGGACCAACCCCAAACAGAGAATAAGTATTAGCAGGACCAAGATGCTCTCAGAAAGTATGTTTAATTGATAAAAATTGCAACACAAGAAAAATAAAAAGATGGAAGAAATAACAATGTCTGGTCTCTTTAACTTTATTTTAATTAAACATAGGCTTTGCATTCCTGTCTATCTGGCAGGGTTCTTAAAACAGTTGTGCACATTTTAAATCCAATAACCACTATCAAACCAATTTCACCCTTCAGATTTTCTTACTTTGTCCTTCTTTCCTCCTACCAGTGGAATCCTTGTCCTACTCACCATCCGACTCCAAGGTCAAATGTGATGAGAGTGCACCTTTAATCGCCAGCCTGGGACCATCCTTTCAAGCCAGGGCTTAGTTTCTGTTTGGACAAGGGACACCAAGGCTAGAGCTCTTGCTAGTGGTTCCTTGTGTCCCTATAATGTCTGACCAAATATTAAACTTAAATGGGAAAAATACCATTCCAGCCCCTTAGCTGCATGTCTTCAAAGCACCACACATTTCTGCATGAATATAGGAACCTATTTCCCTAGTACTAAATGTTTCCTCTCAGATCACTTGTCACTTTTCAGTGCTAAGGCTGGCTAGTCATCCCTTTACAACAATATAAAGTACATATAAATGATATTGTTATAACAGAGTGTTTTGTGTTTTAGTATTGCTATATTTGTGTATTGTATTGTGTATAGCAGGGGTGTCAAACTCCAGTCCTGAAGGGCCGCAGTGGCTGCAGGTTTTCATTCTAACCATCTTCTTAATTAGTGACCAGTTTTTGCTGCTAATTACTTCTTTTAGTTAACTTGACTCAGGCCCTTTAGTTGTTTCTTTTTCCTTAATTAGCAGCCAAACAATAATGAGACACAAAACAAGCCACCACATCACACAATATCTGAAAATAAAGAAAGGCGAAGGTCTCAGTAATGTTGATCTCTCAACTCACCAAAACACTTTGACGATGTTTTTATGAAAAACAGAAAATCAACAGTTTTGGAAATGTCAGCTGTGGCAGAACGAGAGCAACAACAAGCCGTAGAATTAAATAACGGGTTTAATTAACAGCAAGAATTGGCTTCTCATTATGAAACTGGTTGGAGTTTGAAGCCCCAGTTTAGCTGGTCATCTGTTGGATCGTTTCACGTCTCATTTCTGATTGGCTGTCATTTAATGAGGAAACGAATCAATTCAGAGGACTGAATCCTTCTAACAGGGCTATTAAAATGAGAATTAGCAGTGAAAACAGGTCACTGATTAGGAAAAGGGTTAGAATGAAAACCTGTAGCCGCTGTGGCCCACCAGACCTGGAGTTTGACACCTGTGGTGTATAGTATGTGTAAAATACTTTAATACTTCTTTTCAGTGTAACAATAAATTCAAGTGAGTTGTAGATCACTACTTCTTGGAGTAAATAGTATTAACATTAGGTAGGTGGCGAACAAAACAGTTTACTTGCTTTTTATGCAAAACTAAAGGTTAATGTTACTACAATCTCTGTGAATACCTAGGAGGAAATAATAATAGCTTTTAAAATATCACTCCTAATTATGCTAGCTTTAGTATCCAACTTACCTCACACAAAATTCAATGCATTTACATTTAATTTACAGTATTCTTGAAGTTTCCTACAAACAAACTTCAGCACTGGATGCTGTGTTGGAGACTGTGACTTTACAGACCATGAACAGAAATACAGGTCCAGGGAATGACTGTCTTGTCTACTTTATTAGCTGTTCTCTGGCCTCAGACAAATTTTCTTTCCATGTTATACCAATTCATCTGCCTGGAGCCATCACTATAATAAGATGACCATTATTTGGCTCTCTTACTGTACCAGTGCATGCTCCCCAATTTGACTTAATGAAAGAAATAAAATGATAAAGTGGCTTGTGCCACATAGTGGAGAAGTAAGTAGCATTGCTAGCTCTACATGCTGTGGTCCTATTCAGGTTTGCTGTCTGTCAGCAAAGCCAATGGAATTCTTCTCTTACACTTGGCCTCAACTATACAAGCAAAATAAAATATATATACAGTAACAGCTTCCACAGCATTCATTTCACAACAAAAAATAGAACCCAAATGACTTGATAAGGTAATTATTGACATGTGTGCTGTTCAGTGGTACTTCAGTATTTAGTCTGATGTTCATGTCATGCAAAGTCTAGGTGTATTACAACAAAGCTCAACTCTATTCGCTTGTTCAGTCTGGGTTTCCAAAAAGCAGCCGACAGTCTCAGTGGTGAAAATGGCCAGAATATTCAAGATAAATTATGCACCAGTTTTTAAGGCAGCAGCAAAAGCACCATAACTGGCTTTTCTATATGAAATTGAAATATTAATCATTAGATTATACATAATTCATCTTCAATGGAATTATTCATTTGTATATTACTGTGAAATTACTTTCTTATTTTATACTCGAGAAAAGGTTGGGAGCAAGTGCATTGCTGCACCCACCACACGATGAACCACCTGGATTGGGACTCGAATGCAACAGATGACACCTCAGCACCGGTGTGAGGTTTTTTTTTTACAGTGGCTAGAGTGCCAATCCAGCCACCAAACCCCAGGTTTTCCCTGTAAGTTGGAGGACCTGCTTGCAGTGCTGGATGCAGATTAACATCATACCCAGGATGAAGCAATTGCATGTTAAGGGCCTTGCTCAAGGGCCCAACAGAGAAAAGTCACTTCTGGTGTTTTATGGGATTTGAACCGGCAACCTTCTGATTGCTGGCACAGATCCCTGGCTTCAGAGCCACCATTCCACTCCATAATGCAGTAAAATGTATAAAAAATAAGTAAGGCAATTGAAAAGGCACCTACTTTTTTCTATTACATTTGCCAGGAGGCTAATTATAAGAGAAAAAGAAAAAAGGAAAACAACCAATTTCAGATCAAAGCATATTTTGTGTATATATTATTTAACCTTCAAGATTCAATTTCCTTTTATGCATATGAACTCCAAATTAATTGATAAAATTTGGAAGAAAAATAAGAGTAACAGAAAAAAAATCCACAAATTAACTTAACAGATAACATGTTTATATCAGTGCTTTGAATATTAAAATGTTGAATTCAGTGATTTTATTGAACTTACCAGTTAAACTAAAAAGATGATGAAAGGGAAAAGACTGAAACAGACAGCTGGTGTCATTATTTTTTAATTACTTTCAAAGAGAAGAGATTTCAAAGGATGAGAGTATCTTAAGATAAATATTGTATAATCACTTTTGCAATTCATCTTTCCTATGTATATGACAATTGCTCCAATGCATTATATATTAAGGAGAACACAGAGATTTCATTTTACAGTAGATATAATGAACACATTTTATATAGCCTTAAATACATATCAAACTGAACAAGGATTGGATAGTTTAATTCATGCCTTGTCTTAATATTTTTAAAATGTATTTACTTTCTTGACAGGTTTGCAGAATTCTTATTTTCAAATGAATTCAAGACTGGATCCAATAATGTCGAGAGCATTTACAGTTTGTTTGAAGGTCTTTCAGGAACGGTGTGTTTCTTGGTGGATCTTATTCAGCCAGAGAAAGCTGAATTTCCTCTCTTCAGTGTATTTGTGTAACAATGAATCATACGCTATGTCCAGGAAAAATTGAATTAATAACCTAGGGGCCGCTCTTTGCCTAAATGGGTTACCTGCATTAGTGTTTGGAAGCTGTCAAAAAAATGGATGTGCGAGACATCAGAGGTATTGTAAGAGTGTTAAATTTTCAGCACTTGCGGCTTAATAAAATGTATGTTGATGTTTCTGTGCTTTTTCTAACACACATGTATTCTTTGAAATTAGTGTATTATTTGTCAAGCTCTTTGTATTATCTGTATTAACAATTTACTTCATACACCATGTTTTATGAATATGTTTAAGTGTATTATGCCTGTTTGCAAAATTGGATATAGACCTGATATTTCATAACACACTGTGGTTATTAAATGGTGCAGGCAGTTCATTCATACTTGGAGTTCCTTTATCTTTTGACAAATAATGTTATTAAACAATATTTATGAGTAGTGTGGGAACAGCAGATATGAGGTAGTAAGTGGGTATTTTTCAAAATTTAAACAACTATTAAACAATGTTTTTTTAACTCTGTATTCGTTTTGCCAAATGTTAGCTATTAGCTGTATAGTAATCCATTCAACACCTAAGTAATTAAAGAAACAATGTGTAATTTTGCATACTTTTTTGCAGTAAAATGGCATGCATATTAATTTTATTATTTTCAGTAATGTTTTAATTATAAACAGTATCGTGTATTTAACCTGAAAAAATTGAATGCTAATATGCTTTGTGTTAATTTGGATTGTTATTACATGTGTCTATCATTTGTTCTAATCGAGTTATTGTGAAAGATTTTCAAAGTAATTAATCAATTAGAAATATGTATTTTTGTAACGTCCAGCCAATAGACCTATTTTATAGATGACTATAAAATAAATGATAATCTAATTAACTCAGAAAGTTAAAGGTACTGCTGACCATGTGTTAAAACAAGTGGGTTCCAAAATAGGAATCAATAAATGAACAGTTGCATGAAAGTCACTTGTTACTCAGCATTGGAGAATATCATATCAAATTTAATTTCACCATTTTGAATGCACACTGTTGTAAACAAAATATACAGTATATACTACTGAACTGATAGTAGCATTGCTTTGGTGATACATTTTGTTTCCTTTTTCATTTGGATATCTTTCTGGACATGCACTAGAGTCATGAATCAACATTTTTATCTACAAGCATAATTTAAAGTAATCATTCAAAACTCATAATAGCTGATACGACTGTCGCTGTTGTAAACCGGCAGTCCCAAAAGTACTTTCAAAAACCCTGACTAGACACAAAAGGAACTCATGGAATCTTTATAAAGTAAACCACAAAAAAAGTATGTTTCTCCAATGCACAAAGGCAATATGAAATTGCCTATAACATGAGCATAATCCAAATCAAATTAGTCCCAATACACATTCCTAAAGCAAGGTTAAAACATAGAGCAGAAGGTCAAAAATCCAGACATCCAATAATTCACTGAAACTATAGTAAACACAAGTAAACTATGAAATCCCAATGAAAGGTCCATAGAGGGCTAAATCACTAGTAAAAGATAAGAAATCAAAAAAAAAACATTGTATTAATAATCACTGGCATTGAAAGAGTCTAAAATGACATTCCTCTTGTTTATATATATGAAATTAGTCATTTTTAACTTTCTGGATTACAACCGCTTGTAAAGAATCAAGTATCAAAAATATTGTAATATTCATGATCAGCAACCTCGAAGTAATATAAAAAGACCGTCCACATACCTATATTACCAATCTCCTAAATTCAGAAGTTTTGTAAAAAAGAGAAACTTCCCATCGGGGGGGTGAACCTCTGGGGTCATTTGACGTGGCATGAATAACTTCAAGTCCTTCTGATTATTTTTTACTGCAGACACCTATTATTTTACTTTTTATGATAAGGATGTAATTTCCTGCACTAAATATGGTTGACAAGTGGCATAGAAATTTTTTGGGGGGGCTTTGAGGGCCAAAAATAGTAGGGAACCCCAAAAAGCTTGATATAATTCATAAGTGGATATCAGGATGCGTTGAACAGTATAACTAACATATGTGGGAGTTTCATACTGGTGAGTCGAGGGCACTGGACAAAATAAATTATCTCAAAGCATTCATAAGTAATTCTTAGGAACACAAAAAAATAGAATCTTTGCTTCAACACCTCAATTTCTGATTGACCCTTCTTTTCATGTACAGCACTTCACTTTGAAATACTTCATCTAAGCATGAGGGTCACAGAAAGTTCTAGATTATCACTGAGAGTGTTCTTGTGTCTAATTTTCACCTGTAGAATACTCTTCTGAAGATGATTCCTGGAGCCTTCTGGTGGTTTTTATACGCCTTTTTTAGTACAACATAAAGGCCATATGAACATGAACTTGAAAGTGACGCCAAGTGCACACTAATCACTAATGACCTAGAACAAATTCTTTGGCAGTCATTTTGAGACTTAAAAACATGTTTAGCAAAAATAATTTCTTTCATGCAAATCAATTTTTCACATCTTTAGTAACTGAATCAAAATGTTTCCTCCAAGATATTTACGTATCTATTCATTTGGAGGCACAAAAAAGTTGGTGAGGGAAATGAAGAAATGAGAAACCAAATTTGGGGAATTTGTTTCCAAATGGTACCTCTGAACTACTGCATGTTGAGTTGCTGGCATGATGCAAGCCTTTATTGTAACTCTTAATAAAATAAATTACATTTTTAATTGTTTAAAACTGCCTAAATTCAGGACATACTGTACACAAAGCACCAAGAGAACTTCTCATTATTTACCAACCATTTTCCATTTGTAAGATTTGCTCCTCCAATATATCCCATTACATTGAACATATTTCATTTCAGGATCAGTTATTTTTTTTCTCAGCTCAGGTGGCTACATCAATCTGAATTCATGATATTTAGAACTGGGCGTTCAAAGAATGCTGCATTGCATTAAATAACAATTGCTTACTATTCTAATTTGTCCTCTGTTCTGCATTTATAATTGAGCCAAATAACATTCAACCAAAATGAAATGTAGCATTAAAGTCTTCTGTAGCATTGGCAGTAATTTGTTCAAAGGTCAGAGAGGTTTGATTGTTGGAAGACACAATGAAAGTAAATTCAGATCACTTAGGCATAGTAAGTGACATCTGTTCACCACTGATAACACACAGCTGGTGACACACCGGTGCAATCACAGTCGCATGCTTGTGTTTGAATTGGTTCTGTTGAGGACAGACAGGGTAAGATATGAAAAAAATAATAAAATTAATGCAAATAATAATTAATACTTGTCACTTAAAACACAGTAAATATATACCATATACCTTCTAGTAACCTTTCACTAAGAACAATGACAAAGAAAAGTGTTGAAATGAATAATTAAATTGTATTTTGTGGAAATAGTTGAAGTTTCATTCTGAATCTTTTCAGTTCCAGCCCATACCTGTTTTTGAAATGGGATAAAAACAGAGCTCTATCTGAAACCCATAAGACATTTCTAGCATCTACTCTAAAAGGCGTTATGATCCTTTCAAGATTAATTATAGATTTCTTAGTTGAATTTGGCATAATTAATCAGAGTATAAATATATCTTCATTTTCACAATTGTATTTTAGACTAATTAAAGGATTTAAGAGTTTCCAGTGTATTTTCTACAGCTGTAAATGTATTATTTAATTCCTAATAATTATCTCCTGAACAATTTTTAGATGTAATTTTAGCTTCCAAAACAGCTCAGTTGTATTGGAATTTTCAGTGGTGTTATGTTTAAAAATGTTCGAAGAACTGACTGATTGTGCAAATGCCTATTAATTTCAAGAGAATGGAGACATTATATGAGAGAAATCATAGTAATAATGTCTAATTTTCTGTTAACCTCATAGAGGAAGTACCCACTATATAAACTGGAATAATTTTAACTAACATATCACACTTTTATGGAGCCTTCAATACACACTGTTCTCAACTTTGTCCCAGAATTATTACTCTCAATTAAACCTAATGATTTAGTTTCATTTTAACTGCCATTGCCATACCATACTCTGTTGCACCAGGTCAATATCTTCTCCAGTTGTAATTGTATCCATTATTTAAGATGGTAGTGAAATAGGTGGACTTTCCTTAGCATTTTCAACAAGTAAAGGTGTTCTTTAGCTTTCTTAGCAAGATAAGTTATGTTGAGTGACCATGGCAGATTGTCAGTGATTTAGACTCCTGCAAGCTCCAGTGTATCACCTCTATTAAGGATTTTGTCTGCATTTGTCATTTCCCCAGCTTTCTGCCACTGTGTTTATGCAGTTTTTCTGTTTATTTTACCATTTTGTCTTACCTCCATTATCTCTTGTGTCTTTAGAGGCAAGGCCTCATTATGAATTAGGACTCTCAGCTGCAGTGGTCATTGCAGCTGCAGTTAACTGAGAGTCCATTATAATACCCTGCTGCCAATAGCAATTTGCTGTGGCATTGACTAACTCTAGATGCTGTATTCTTCAATACCTCTAAATGCATCTGTAAGGTTTTTTTTTTCCTTTTGTTTCATTTATGTTAGCTGTTGTAGTACATCTCCTTTAAGACTTTTACTTTTTGGATGTTTCCATTTTGTAATAGGATTATCAACATTTAAATTATTTTTTGCCTATGTTTTTTGATCTGTTTTACTTGTCTGATTTCTAATCAATTTTTTTTTAATTTTTATTTATTAATTTTATTACAATCAATACATAGCAATCAAGTTTTTACAAAAAAAAGAATTATGTTAAGAACAGATCGATCCCCACCCTTGAGAGAGAGAGCAAGCCAAACGGTGTAAAATTTAAGGCTTGTAAAAATACCTAAATTAATAAATTCTCTGTGCTTTATAAACTTATTTTAAAATATTACTGATTAGATCCTGCCATGTTTTGAAAAAAGTCTGTACGGATCCTCTAACTGAGTATTTGATTTTTCCAATTTTAAATAATATAACACATCAGTTTCCCACTGACTTAAAAGAGGAGAGTTTGGGTTCTTCCAGTTTATCAGAATAAGTCTGCGTGCCAACAGTGTAGTGAATGCAATCACAATGTGTTTGTCCTTCTCCACTTTAAGACCCTCTGGAAGAACCCCAAACACAGCTGTTAATGGGTTAGAAGGGATTGTGAGTCCAAGGCTGTCTGAGAGGTAATTAAAAATTTTTGTCCAGAATAATGTTAATTTGGTGCAGGCCCAGAACATGTGACCTGTTGAGGCTGGGACTTGGTTGCAACGTTCACAGGTTGGATCATGCCCTGGATACATTTTGGAGAGTTTTAGTTGAGACAGATGTGCTCGATATATAATTTTGAGTTGTATAATTGTATGCTTTGCGCATATGGAGCTCGAGTGAATTCTCTGCATTGCTACTTTCCACTCCTTTTCTGATATATTAATTGAGAGGTCATTTTCCCAGTGTCCTCTTGGATCTTTGAAAGGAAGGGATTGTAAAATGATTTTATATATTGTAGAGATGGAGTCTAATTCCTCAAAATTGAGCAATATTTTTTCCAGCGTGGATGAGGGTGCAAGATGAGGAAAATCTGGAAGGTTCTGTTTAACAAAGTTCCTGATTTGAAGATAGTGAAAGAAATTTGTAGCTGGAATGTTAAATTTGGAATGTAATTGTTCATAGGATGCAAAGACGTTGTCTATATAAAGAACTCTAAGCAAGTCAATTCCAAATTTTTTCCAGATATTAAAAACTGCATATGTGTTGATTTCTAATCAATTTTTGATTTGCATAAAACTGATACTTAGTTAAAATTAATTTAAATCACCTTTTAGAGCAGGTTTTCATTGTAACCCTTTTCTTAATTAGTAATCTGTTTTTGCTCCTAATTAACTTCTTTTGAATTAATGTTAATTGACTTGCTCTTGAAGACTCAGACCCAATAACTGTTTCTTTTTCTTTAATTAGCAACCAAACAATAATGAGATATAAACTGAACCAAAACACGACCAGCAAACTGTGACCATCATATAATATCTGGAACTAAAAAGGAATGTTGATTTGCTCAGGTCCCCAAAACATTTTAGCAGGGCTTTTTTAATTTTAAAAAACGACTACCATTAGAAAACGAGAGCAGCAACAAGCCATGGAATTAAAGGACGGGTTTAATTAACAACAAGACTTGGTGTCTAATTAAGTAACTGGTTGGAGTGAAATTTGTTGGAGTTTGAGGCGCTGACTTAGTTGGTCTTCTGTTGGCTCACTCACTTCACATTTCATTTCTGTTTAAGGAAAGAAATGAAGCAATTCAGAGGGACGATAAAGAAATTCCAGGGAACAAAAAAACAAGCCAATTAAAATTAATTCAAAAGAAGTTAATTAGTAGCAAAAACAAGTCACTAATTAAGAAAAGGGTTAGAACGAAAACCTGCAGCCACTGCAGTCCTCCAGGACTAGAGTTTGAGATCCCTGTTTTAGAGTTTGAGAAGTCTTACCTTGTCATTTTTCGGTGTACTTAAATCATTTCTTTGCACTTTTGGCTTGTTTTTGTTCACAGCTGTCCTATCCAGCACTTTAGAAGCCCCTTTTAGGTTTTCTAAAGTGATGTACCATATTTTTAACTCATTTGTTATTACTTTTTATTATTGTTATTATTATTGCTTTCAGTTATTAATAAAAAAATAATTGTGCCATTTTTGTTGACATTTTGTTTTCTATGTGTGGTGGCATTCAAAGTGAGACATATCTAAAATAAACATATTTGATTAAAAAACAACAGAAATAATGAAAAAATGTAGAAATATGGATGGACTGAGTAAAATGACACAATACAAGGCAAAAAAAAAGAAAAAGAAAAAAGAATTCATTGTTACAAAGCGGTTGTGACTGCTACATAGTGTGTCTCTAGAAATGACATAATTACCATCATCAATGCAGTGGTATAAAAAAGTGGCGCCTCAGAAACATAATTATCCAAGGTTCAGAGATCTCTAATGAAACAAAATTCCACCTTTCATGTGTATATTTCAAGTGCTTTAGTATTTCCAATTCCTATCTGTTTGTTTTTGTTTCCTTGCAATGATATTTTGAATTAGTGGCTGTGATGATCATTAGGACAGATCTTTTGTTTTGAGTTTGGCCTGGGTTTACATTTACTCTCCTGGTCATCTCATTAAGTTTTTCCTTGTGCAAGGCATAATACCTGTTAGGGATTAATTGTAAAAATAGGTAGATTGCTTTCATTGTGCCACTTAGTGAGAAGTTTAAATACCTCTTGGTGCCTCCATCACCACTTTAGGTAGGGTATCATAGGCATGTGTAATCAGATTCTAGGTGTGTTGTGATGAACAGGCTTCTTCTTGAAAAGAGAAAGTGACAACTGCTAATGCAGGGCTCCCCTGGAGTTACAGCATCGTTGGCTTAAGGAGACTGAGTAAAATGTCACAAAACATATACAGCATCAGTTAAACTTGCAGTAGGCAATATCCAGGTGATTCTTAAATAATCTGGACTCGCTTGTACATCAAAACTTGTACTGAATGAGGGATTTCAAAGCTTCATTCTTAAGCTAACACTGAGAACATTATATTCCAAGAAAATGTTTTCTTGAATTTTTCTCAGTGAATTAATATGGCTTTGCTTTGGAAATATAGCAATTATGGTAAAGCATTTTCTAGTATGGAATACAATTATAATTATCTGAAGATTGCTTTGATGTGGTATATTTGAATTTACAAGGAATCTAAAAATATGTGTATTAATAAAAACTATTGTCCATAGGCTATTTAATAACACAGTACTGTATTGGTTAATTTGAATCCAATTATGTGCAAATGAATTTAGTACATCAAAAACAGTTTCTTGGAAAGGAATCTACAAGGAAAATACTAAATTAAAATGAAACCTGAACCAATTTAAGATGGGGCAACTGTCTGCGCTATTCTACTTTTCAAAAAAGGGAACTGATCAATGAAGAACGGCTTGAAATCTGTTTTGACAGAAACTCATTTTAGTTGAAGCGAATATCTTGCTAAAGTTTAAATTTATCATGTAGTTTCCTCCATAGTCAAAGACTCTAGGAATGATAAAAAAAAATCCTAGTCATTAGCTGAGATATAATTGTCTTACTTCTTAAACAACCTTTAGGCAGAACATATAAAAAATAAATATGTATAAGTAAATATGAGAGCAAATTATGAATACATGAATAAAGCTTTTAAAGGAGAAACAGAATAGAAAGGCATGCATGTGTCATATATTTCGTTTGATAGAATAAATTCCTAAAAACACACTTAATTATAGACTGACATTCGTCTTTATCTGCAAGATTTTTAATGTCCCTGTTATTTAAGCAGCCACAATGTTACTTGTGTGCCTCTAAATTCTTTTTTCTTTTTCTTTTTTTTTGCCTTGTATTGTGTCATTTTACTTAGTCCATCCATATTTCTACATTTTTTCATTATTTCTGTTGTTTTTTCAATCAAATATGTTTATTTTAGATATGTCTCATTTTGAATATATAATGTATAATACACTAGCAAAATACCCGCGCTTTGCAGCGCAGAAGTAGTGTGTTAAAGAAGTAAAGAAAAAGAAAAGGAAACATTTTGAAAATAACGTAACATGATTATCAAAGTAATTGTTTTGTGTATTTGGCGGCAGCGTCACGAAGTTGTTTTCGGTAGCTGCATCAGAAAATGTACCACGACGTCTGACACGCCTCCTTTTTAGTGTTTTCTCAAAGCTTGGATTGCTGCTGATTGAGTCTACATATATATATATATATATATATATATATATATATATATATATATATATATATATATATATATATATATATACATACATACATACTGTACATACATACATACATACATATATACTGTACATATATACGTATCTACATATACACATATATATATACATACCTATCTACATCATATATACACACACATACATACATACATACACACACACAAATTATATATGTGTGTGTGTGTGTGTGTATATATATATACTGTGTATATATATATATACATACACATACATACATACATACATACACACAGGTGTATATATATGTGTATATATATGTATATATGTATATATATATATATATATATGTATGTGTCTATATGTGTGTGTATAGCTTTGGTCACTGAGTGCAAGGGAAAAATAATAAAATGTAGTCTATAAGTTATTAAACAGTAAAACATTAACATTTTAAGAAGTACAGGTACATTGAGCACTACTGGAGTGGTTTCGGGTAAACTACATTTTAAAGACGGTGTAACACAACAGGTAAGTAGTACTAACAGCAGCTAAAATGTATATGGATGATCTCTCGGTAGTTGATCCCTTTTGAAAGGCGCTACATGACGGCTGTGGTATAGAAATTACATTTTCTATGTGAACGTCCAAATTTCTGCCTCTGGTAATGTGCCTTACCGGCATTACCAGCAATTAAAGAAAATTAGTTTTGTGTCCTCTGCAGTGTTAAGAGAGAAAGGCTTTGGTTTGGGATAAAAGGAAAAAAGGTGTAAAGAAAGGAAAGTCGCCTTTTTATTTTATATAGTGTAGAAAGATGTCTTTGCTGACGATATGAGCGCCTTTTGGGGACAGTCGCGGTGGGTTTTGTGTAGACTGGTGAGACGTCCCTGCCATTAATCGGCTGTGATGGCACTTTTGGTCCTCCACTCCATGTGCGTGTCTTCATAATCCGAGCTGACGACCTCATAATCGTATACGTGCAAAAGAAAGTGTGAATCGCCTTAATATTAGTTTGCCGCAGTGTAGAAAAGGGATCCCATGTTTGCACTTGTCTGAGCTATATCTCAGGGGGTGAAGGAAAAAAATTAAAAGTGCTCACTTTGACTTAAGGCAGAAGCGCAGTCAGCGTCTCAAAGGCCGGCACAGCTATGCGCGCGCGCCGGCTGCTCGAGTTTTGCAGGGCAGGAGACGCCACTTTTTGCAGACACGTTCACGTGATCAAAAGTCTCCGCGCTCTTTGGAGGTCATATATATATAGCAAAATACCCACGCTTCGCAGCAGAGAAGTAGTGTGTTAAAGAAGTAATGAAAAAGAAAAGGAAACATTTTAATAATAACGTAACATGATTGACATTGTCATTGTCATGAGTGTTGCTGTCATATATATATACTAGCAAAATACCCGCGCTTCGCAGCGGAGAAGTAGTGTGTTAAAGAAGCAATGAAAAAGAAAAGGAAACATTTTGAAAATAACGTAACATGATTGTCAATGTAATTGTTTTGTCACTGTTGTGAGTGATGAGTGTTGTTGTCATATATATATATATATACATATATATATATTTATTTATTTACACACACACATAAACATATATATACATATCTATACATATACACATATATATATCTACATATATACACATACATATGCATACACACATACATACATACACACACATATATACACACAAATAAATATATATACATATACATACATATCTACATATATACACACACAGCTATTTCGTATCAGTGCAATACGCTGCTTGTTAAAACGGATAACTCCGCTCTTACGTGCAAGTCTGCGTGGATATTATGAACTATCAGATTTGTTCAAGTTCTATTTAAATTTTAAATAGAAGGAATTTTTATTTAGTCGACAGAAATATCTTTGGTAGGAATGGTAAAAACAGACAGGAATATTATTCCTGAATAAATCAACTCAAACCTTAAACAACTTATAATATTTTGCTCTCCATAAAAATATATCCTGTCTAAATTATACAAGTTAGAAATAAAGTAAACGTTAAAAGAACAAACATTCAAATTTCTTTACTCTTATGTAATTTTATATAAAAAATAAACTTAGATTTTAAATATCCCAAAAGATTTTGCTCTCCATAAAAATATATCCTGTCAAAATTATACAAATTCAAATATGAACATGCTGCATAACAAAACCTGGAAATATAAATAAAATGTGTTCCTTTCAGCAATAACAAATCAAATCATTCAGTTGTCTTTGCTCATATGTCATTTTAGAGCTGGACGCCTGGCATCTTTTTTTGGCAACAGGTTCGTTTCTGTTTGGTGTGAGGTTCTGTGTTGTGGAGATTCTCAGGATGGATTGCAGGTGCTCATCAGTGAGGCGACTCCTGTGTGCTGTTTTGTTAGTCTTTATCACTGAGAAGAGCTTCTCACACAGATATGTGCTACCAAACATGCACAAGGTTCGAGCCGCATGTAGACAGACTTTTTTTGTTCTTCAAAGTCACCAAAGCGCCGTGCAAACTCAGTGCGCAGTGCGCTCAGTTTATCAGCAAAGTGCGTATTTGGGAACACCGTAGTGACGACTTGGTTTAACATTACTTGGCAACAGGGAAGGTGGGGCAAGGTGCACTGGTGCATTTGTCTCCCATAAAAGCAGCTTCACTTGAAATCACTTTGTGATTGTGCACGGGTAAAAACGTCCGCTGAAGTGTCAGATTCTTATTTAATTATTCTGCTTTCTGTATCTTCTGCATTGCATTCAGGTTACCCTGATGTTTTGTCTCATAGTGCCGTCTTAGATTAAATTCTGTAATTACAGCCACATTAGCTCCACAAATGAGACACAAGGGTTCAGTAAACATATACTCAGCCTCCCATCGGTTTTTAAAGGCTCTATTTTCAGAATCAACTTTTCTCTTCAGCATCGTGTGAGCTACCTTCGCAATAACTTGCAGCATCATAAGCTAGACTTGATTAACGCGTAAGTGTTCGCAAGGCAGCTGAAGCGTTGCATTGCATTATGGGATCTGTAGTTTATTGTGTTACCAGCGCTTCATATACCATTAATAACAATAATACAGTATATAAAATGATCTCGCTGGCCCGATATAATTACACGCCGGGCCGGAAGTTTGACACATATGGACTAAATAGAACTTGAAAAGATATATTTTTTCAAATGTGATCGCGCAATTCAGATAGAGTTGACGCGCACTACAGCCTGCATGCCTCAATAAGTCATCCTCCCTTCGCTCTTACTTTTTTACCGTTCATCTAATGAATACACTGAGTATGGCTTTACCAAAACAATCATTGATGGCGAATAAAGTATCCATTATTCGAGTATGTAGTTCGGGATATATATATACATATATATATACCCGCGTATCGCAGCGGAGAAGTAGTGTGTTAAAAAAGCTAGAAAAAGAAAAGGGAACATTTTAAAAATAACGTAACATGACTGTCAATATACAGTATTTGTTTTGTGAGTGTTACTGAGTGTTGCTGTCATCAAGGATTTGATTATCATTATTTCTTTCAATCAGGTTCGTATTTGTAGGATGTGTTGTGTTCAAGTTACATTCCGTGTTTGGAACTGTTGCTTTTTATCTGTGCACTGCGTCAGTTCACGTGAGCCGCTCGGAGTACATGCATCGAAGGTTCCCACCTGTGCTGGTGCCATCTCGTGCGATGTCCATGGCTGTATTTAATGTTACCTTAGTCCTTTCTCTCGCAGTTTCGCTGAGTTTGTGTCAAACACCACCCTGACCATCTCATCTTCCTCTCCATAAGCACAGTCCTTCACCCGTGAATATTTAGTGGGAGTTTGCTATTGGATTGCCGCTGACGGACGGCCTTATATGGGCAGGCACTAAATTACAACGCCAGCGCAGCCTGTCTATGAACTTAATTTAAAGTGTAGGTTTACATCGTGCTTTGTTTCCGAAGTAGCAGAACTCATGAATATGGTTGTATATGTCACTTGCTCGCTTCTTATTGTTTCGCTGCCTTCTCAATTATATAATGCATGTTTTCTTGAGCGCTTTTTTGAGGCCTTCCTGGTTTTCTATGTACTGCGTGATTACGTGGGAGGCGTGATGATGTCACACGAAACTCCGCCCCCACGGCGTTCAAGATCATCTCCATTACAGTAAATGGAGAAAAACAGCTTCCAGTTATGACCATTATGCGTAGAATTTCGATATAAAACCTGCCCAACTTTTGTAAGGAAGCTGTAAGGAATGAACCTGCCAAATTTCAGCCTTCTACCTACACGGGAAGTTTGAGAATTAGTGATGAGTCAGTGAGTGAGTGAGTAAGTGAGGGCTTTGCCTTTTATTAGTATAGATATACACACATATATATACTGTATATACATATATATATACACACACACACATAAACATATATATATATACAGTATATATACATATACATCCACATATATACATATATATATGTGCACAAAACCACGCTTTTATCAAGGCTTCCGTCGGGTAGTCTTTTGAAATGAAATTTTCCTCCAATCAGTCGTAGCAACACGCTTTCTTCCGACTGTTACATTCTTGTAGCTCTGATGTGTGAATCAATGTAATCGGTGTACCAGGAAATCATGCATTGACAGAAGTTCCCCTTTGCTTGGAATGCAAAGTGTGATTAAAAGCGTTATTTTTGAACACGTTATGGAGCACATGTATCGAAGCTTCTCAGCTGTGCTTGTGCTAAGAAAAGGAAACATTTTAAAAATAACGTAACACGATTGTCAATGTAACCTTTTGTAAGTAGTGCCTGGAGGATTCAGAGTGTGGAGAAACTCTAGAGACAGCGTGTGTATTAACTTGTGGATTTTCAGGTGAGTGTTTGGTGGCAGCGTCACAAAGTTGCTTCCGCAAGACTGCGTTAGCTGCGGAGCTCAGCTCAGAGCGAAATGAGGTGAATAGGAGGGGAGATGATGACGTGACTCCCCCTCCCGCCTTAACTGTCAATCCCCCCACAAAGACAGTCTCTCGGAATTTGCATAAGCACACCCCTTTACCAGCAATTTTAACTTAGTTACAAAGTGATCAAAACTCTTGTTTATATCCTGCATCCTCTCATTAAACTTGTATCCCGCATTAGTCGTGGGCATGACAAACGCCAGCGGCAGCCTGTCTGTGAACTTAATTTAAACTTTAGGTTTACACCGTGCTTTGTTTCCGAAGTAGCTGCACTCATGAATATGGTTGTATGTGTAGTCACTCGCTTCTTTTTTTTTTTTGCTGCCTTCTCAATTGTATAATGCATGTTTTCTTCAGCGCTTTTTGGAGCTCTTCCTTGTTTTCTACGTACTGCGTTGACAGTTAGTTCACGTGATTACGTGGGAGGCGTGATGATGTCACACGAAACTCTGCCCCCCACAGCCATCGAGCTCAACTTAATTACAGTATATGGAGAAAAATAGCTTCCAGTTATCACCATTACTCGTAGAATTTCTAAATGAAACCTACCCAACTTTTGTAAGTAAGCTGTAAGGAATGAGCCTGCCAAATTTTAACCTTCCACCTCCACGGGAAAATTAGTGATGAGTGAGTGAGTGAGTCAGTGAGTCAGTGAGTCAGTGAGTCAGTGAGTGAGTGAGTCAGTGAGTGAGTGAGGGCTTTGCCTTTTATTAGTATAGATTAATATAATTTGTAAGGATCACCTCAATACACAGTACACATTAATTAGAAATGATAAGGAATAGCTGCAGTGGGCTGGCACCCTGCCTGGGGCTTGTTTCTTGCCTTGCGCCCTGTGTTGGCTTGGATTGGCTCCAGCAGACCCCCTTGACCCTGTAGTTAGGATATAATGGGTTGGATAATGGATAGATGGATAATGAATGGAAAGAAGTATATTACCCAAATGTTAGTTTCTTGAATATTGTACACTGGTAATTTAATATTCTTCAAGTCTGTTCTCCGAACCCACTTTTTCCATCATATCTAGTGTTGATTGGCAAAGTGTTTTTTGTACCGAATATGTCAAGTTTGCCAGAGACCTTGTTTGCTTAATATTTTCCAGGAAATTTGTCCTATAGTCTGGTATAGTTGAACATTTTTTTCCAAGCGCCTCATGATGCTTTGCAAGGACAGTGTGACATCACAGAGCTGTAGCTGCCATGTGAACAACTTGCACGCATGCCTACAAACAAGTCTATCCATGATGTAAAATGTATAGATTTTTGAATGTCCTGTGCTAAGTTATAGTTAAAGAGATTAACTTTCTGAACAGTAGCTATAGGAATTCAAAGTAATGCATTCTTCATACTGAACCTACTGATACAGTAGCCCGAGGATCAAAAATGATACACACATTCTTCAGTTTTGGAGCACATAGAACAAAATTTTGAAAATTTTTCATTTATTAATTCAAGTCAGTTTCCTAAATCCAGAAAAGAAAAATATGATTATTTTACAGAGATTCTAGACAAAAGTATAAAATGGAATTCTCTTGGAACATAAGAAACCAAAACAGAATTTACAATAAAAAGATATATCTGTATACTGTAATAAAACCAACAGAGACAGGACGAAGGGCTGAGAACTTCCAAAGTAGCCTCCTTTATTGTATGAAATCAAAGTGCTGCAAAAATGATTTAAAAAAATCAAAAGTACTTAGGAATATCTTTCTTTGGATTTAGGTTCCCCTAGAAGTTAAAGCTGTGCTTTCTTCAGTGTTAGGTTTGATAATGAATACTGACTTATTGTCCTATGCCTTCTTAAATCTCTGCTGAGGTTTAGGGACTTCTGAGTGTGAGGCAGAAGTGACATGAGAGGTCTCTAAGAGATTGTCTTCTTTTGGTCAGAGTCCAGGGAGAAATGGTGTCCATGTGTGTATGTGTGTGTCAAACAGAAACTTTTATGTATTTCTGTAGGAGGCTCTCATACAAATTATGTAACTCAAAGTGCTTTTCAAGAACTTTAGCAAAAAATACAATTACAAACAATAATTAAATAAATACAAATAATAGTAATAATGCATAAAATAATAAAAAATAAAAGCATACATAATACACTTAAACAGGTAATAGAAATGTTGGAGTTCTTAAGTATGGATTAAATTGCTAAACTAATTTTCTAAGTCTATAATGATGATACAGATAAGTCCGATGCTATGGTCAGATGGCCAGGGAGGACAGGAAGAGAAAAAGTCGAGCTGGAGAGATGCTGGAAGGAAAAAACTGCAAGGATTTCAAGGCCAAAGGACCACCCAGCCCCCACAAAATATTACTAATTTGTTGATTTGCTTTCAGATAATAAAATCTACACACATTTTGATTATTTCTAATTTTAATGTACCCAATTTCACAAAGAAATTAGTATCCATCTTTATAATTCTATCTTTCTTACAGACTCTTGTAGACATAATTCTCCCTGTCTATATTCTCAGCCACATGCTTACAAAAACTTGAAAATCTGGTATAGTATGTAAATTACAGGAGATCAAAGAGGTAATAGGACATACTTCAATTTTACTTAGATTTGATTTTCTGAGGTTTTTATTTTTATTATCATTATTATTATTATTATTTTGCTAATTTTATTGCTTCGTTTTTTTTTTCCAAAGTTCTTTCTTGAAAGGTTTTTAAGTAATAAATCATATGTGTTCAGTTTATTTATCTGTCATTAACTGCAGTACTTAAATATTGTATATTAAATCATACAGTTCATTTATATATTTAAATATAAATATAAATCTGCTTCCGATGTATTGATCACTTGTGTGATTTTTTTTCATTTTAAACATTAACAGTAAACCTGGACTCATAATCTGTACAGAAATCTTGAAAACAATGTGATTTTTTTTACTTTAGAAAATGAGCATTCTTTACATTTGTATTACAGTTGTATGATTTGATGAATACAAGCAAAGGCTTATATTTCGATATATTAATGCATGTTAATGAAGATGGTAAATATCAAAAGACACTGAGTGTGAGCTGTTGTTGCTATTGGAATTATTTTTATGCACAAAAGCACCTTATTTTCCCTACCAATTTGCTATAATAATCTAATGATTAATCACTGTGATTTATTTGTGTTTTGTGTAATGGTGCACTGTAAGATGAAAAAATGTATTAATATAATGTAATAGTAAAAATGTTTGAATAGTTTTATGTGGGATGAATATATTCTTTGTTGTCATTTGTAATAAAACAGAAGCAAAAGACATGCATTGTGCATTTTTGACAGCATTTCATTATGTTGCAATATACAGTTTATCTTTGTTAAGAAATTATTTAGCTTGCATCTCACTGTTTAAAAATTTCTAAATATACAAATAAAACAATACTTCAGATGTTAATTATCAAATATTGTATTGTATTTTCATTTTTGTACCAAACATATGTAAAACATTATTGAGATAAATAGATAGTGTAGAAAAGAGACAAACCACTCAAAAACGTTTGGGGTTTTCCGGCCTCGTATACTGTAGATAGCGAGTCCAAGTAGATTTATACAAAAGAAATTCATCTAACAGAGACTCCCAGAATGGCTGAGTGGGGGAGCATTTATGGTGAGGGACCGGAAATGAACAGAGATGCATGCTGGGAAGGAACCAAGATGGATTCTGGGATTGATGATGTCATCAGAGGTTGACAGAGGGAAGGTGGAATTGGTGATGAGTGGTCAGGTAGACATGGCAGATTCATGGCGGTGGTGTGTCTTTCTTTCTGCAGAAATAGAGGCTAGTACCCCGCCAATTCCTTCTGGCATGCGATTTCACGCTACAGTTTAGGTCCTTAGGCGGCCCCCTAATTGCACGTGCGTGACAATAGACAGATAGATAGATAAACAGATACTTTATTAATCCCAAGGGGAAATTCACATAATCCAGCAGCAGTATACTGATACAAAAAAAAAAATGAAATTAAAGAGTAATAAAAATGCATGTAAAAACAGACAATAACTTTGAATAATGTTAACGTTTACCCCCCGGGTGGAATTGAAGATTCGCATGGTGTGGGCGGAGGAACGATCTCCTCAGTCTGTCAGTGGAGCAGGACAGTGACAGCAGTCTGTTGCTGAAGCTACTTCTCTGTCTGGTGATGCAGTGAATTCTCCATGATTGACAGGAGCTTGCTTAACGCGCGTCGCTCTGCCACAGATGTTAAACTGTCCAGCTTCATTCTTAAAATAGAGCCTGCCTTCCTAACAAGTTTGTCTAGACGTGAGGTGTCCTTCATCTTTATGCTGCCTCCCCAACACACAACCGCGTAGAAAAGGGCACTCACCACAACCATCTGGTAGAACATCTGCAGCATCTTATTGCAGTTGTTGAAGGACGCCAACTTTCTAAGGAAGTATAGTCAGCTCTGACTTTCTTACACAGAGCATCAGTATTGGAAGTCCAGTCCAATTTATTATCCAGCTGCACTCCCAATAATTTATAGGTTTGCACCCTCTGCACACAGTCTCCTCTGATGATCACAGGGTCAATTATTGATGTAATTAGCTGGTCATACAGGTAGTTGTAACTAAAAATGACAAATATAAAAGTGAGCAACTGCTTGATTGCTAAATCAATAAGGGTTCATTGGCAAATGTGTTCTACTGTAGTGTTATTATTTAAAATTTCTATTACTCCCTCATTTTTGTAACCTTCAATTACCGGGAATTCATCTGTCAAATGATTAAATCATTCTGAATCATTAACTTGTTTTTCACAAGTACAGTATTCATTTTAAAGCAAACATCAGTAGCATGCAAATTACTCAGTTTTAACAAATCTTCAATATGTGAACAACAAAACCATATTGCCATCAGCGTATTTTAATTTTATTTGAACGATCATTGATTCATAGGGTGAATAATGTCACATGTACTGGGTACAGTGCAATTCTTACTTACATGTGCTAATTAACATGCAACATGTCAGCACTCTCCGACACCACAATTAGTGAACAGAGCTACCTTAGCTCAAAATTTATGGCTTCGTTATCTGAAATAACTACCTTACCTCAAAGCTAGACTTATGATAGAATGTAAAGTTAAAGCGAAAGCATTTACCCTGGTTAGATTTTTCACATTTTATTGCCACAGCATGCAAATATGTTGCATTCAAAAGTTGTACTGGAGTTTGTTTTGAGTAAAAGTTGAATTATTGTTTGGAGCAAGAGAACCTCTGCTGTATTTGTTCCTGGTAGTGTCATTACTAAAGAGGCTAAAAAGTAATTTGTGTCATAAGGTTCAAGAGGTTGTTATTTTTTGACGCTAGTGTTTAGAATACTGGCGGTTAACAATGTTTAATAAAGTGTATGCAAAATGAAAGGTAACAAGTAAAACTTCAGAACTCATATCTGATTTGTCCATCACCTAAGGATGTATGGAACTCACAATGCAGCCACTCTTTTATTTTCATGTTGAAAGCCTTCACAGATGAGGTTTGTATTATTATAGCTTTATAAATAAAATACATCCTCTATTGAGTATATAACCAGCTACTGAAAGGCACACTTGTTCAGTTCAGAGTAAACTCATGTTGTTGTTTTTTTGTGAATATCTTTATTTCTCTCTTTAAATTAAATACTTTAGTATGAAAGACACATTTACAAATTATGGTGAGTTAGAAATGAGTTACTGAATAGCAAGCAGGAACTGAAAACTCAATCAGTAGAGGAAAGATGTATATAAACATCTAGTCAGAACAAAGAGGCAAGAAAAGGGCAGGATTAAGTCAGGAGTCTCCCACTTTATTATCTACACACAAAGCATCACACTCAAAACAATCCTTACTGAAGAACACAAAACTTCAAATTCATAGCTGTACATCTGTATTGGTGTGTGGTTCTAAAAGTAAACCATATAAGTAAACTAATGAACCAGTTAGAAATACGTAAACATAAAATATGAACTGAAACACATATAATTGCTATAATATCTATCTACTTCTCTATGATATATGTATTGTAACCAGTAGGGGGCACAACTGAGCCCCAAACCCCAGACATAATTACACCCTAACAGTAGTATGTCTTTCATTTCCTAGGAACATCTGAGTACTGGGGTGTTTTCCAAACAAAGATTTTTAGTGAAGCAGTATTTAGTTGTATAAAATTAAATCAAATGTGAAAAAATGGCTGTGCAAAAATTTGGGTACCCTTGTAGTTTTGCTGATTTGAATGCATGTAACTGCTCAATACTGATTAGTTGCAACACCAAATTGGTTGGATTAGCTTGTTAAGCCTTAAACTTCATAGACAGGTGTGTCCAATCATGAGAAAAGGTATTTAAGGTGTTCAGTTGCAAGTTGTGCTTCCCTTTGACTCTCCTCTGAAAAGTGACAGCATGAGATCCTCAAAGCAACTATCAAAAGATCTGCAAACAAAGATTGTTCAGTATCATAGTTTAGGGGAAGGCTACAAAAAACTCTCTCAGACGTTTAAACTGTCAGTTTCAACTGTAAAGAATGTAATCAGGAAATAGAAGGTGTCACGCACGCGCGATTAGGAGACCGCGGACGGACCTTAAACCGCTTCGGAAAGACATTCGCCGGCAGGGAGTGGCAGGGTACTAACCTTTCTCCTTTGATTTCTTCCAGGAAAAAAGACGCTCCGCCATCATAAGCCTTCCCGCAGTACGTTTACTTCCGCCCTTCCTCCGCCATCTTTCCTGACGTCATCAGTCCCATCCTCCCTCACGGTTCCTTCCCAGCATTCCTCCACTTCCGGCTCCTCCCTTATAAAATGGCCGCCGACGCCTCTAATGGCGTCGCGCATATGAACTATTTGAGTTTGTGTTTCACCAGAGTTATTTTTGAATTGTGGATTGTTTACAATATACGGGACAGGAAAACCCCAAACCTTTATGCTGCCTATTGTTGCATCTTTTACAGTGGCGTAGCCGACAGGATTTAAGTCTGAGTAAAATGACAGAAGGACAAGACCTCAACACAGTGCTGCAGGGGATGAACGCCCAGATCCTGGCCCTGCAGTAAGCGCAAGCCGCTACCACCCGGGAGTTGGAGGTAACGAAGGCAAGGTTGGCAGAAGCCCGGAGGGTAAGACCCGATCCGCCTCGTCCAACACCCCCGCCTCTGGTGCCTATGACAGAGGCGGACGACATTGAATCTTACCTGGGCATATTCGAAGGGACGGCCACCCGGAATGACTGGCAGCGGTCCGAGTGGGCATCCATTCTGGCGCCCTACCTGAAGGGACCCCCGCAGCGGCCTTATTACGACCTCCCCGAGGAGGAGGCCGTGAGTTACGACCTCCTAAAACAGGAGATCCTGGCACGCTACGGCATCATGCCAGGCCAGCAGGCGACCGAATGGCGGAGCTGGCAGTTTTGACCCGGAGAAGCCGGCCCGTGCACAGAAAATGGGACGCTGGTTACGGCCCGAAGGTCCCCAAGCCCGGAAGGTCGTAGAACAGGTGGCCTGTGAGGGCCTGGTAAACGCCTTGCCAAGCTCCCTCGCCCAGCAGGTCCGGCGCCATCCTTATAAGGACATGCCAGGCCTCCTGGAAGTCCTGGAGCGTCAGCTTGCGGTCTACCAAGCCGGGGGGTTGGAAAGGCACGCTCGTGGGAACCGACAGGGACGGGCGGCCACCCCCGAGCACTCTCGGCCGCCTGCGAAGCACCGCAGAGGCCTAAAGAAAAGCTGGCCTCCCCGGGCTGTTACAAGTGCAGCGAGACCGGCCATCTACTGCCGACCTGTCCCCTCAACACCCCAACGGAGCTAATGGACTGTACCTGGGCCACTGCCGAAAGGTACTGTACTCCGTCGCACCCGCTGGCAAGTCCAAACACAGGAGTGGTGTTATTAAACGGGCACTCGGTGGTGGCTCTATTTGATTCCGGCAGCAACATTACAATTGTCGTTCGCCGTTAAGTATTACCGCGACAGTGGCTTACGCAGCACTTGCAAGTCACTTGTGTGCATGGGGAGACCAAGTCTTACCGTTCCGCCCGCTGTTACATCACATGGAAGGGGCAAGTTTCCAACTTGACGGTCGCGGTGTTGCCCGATCCCCCCTATCCAGTAATTTTGGGACAAGACTGGTCGCACAGGAAAAGCGGTAAGACGAACACTGCTCCCGGGGCCTCGCTAGATCTGGTTATGAGGGGGCGAGGCACCCTTCCCGCGGTCTCCACGCCATGCTCTGAGGCAAGCCAAAATGGTGCAGGCACTTCGGGGTAAGTTTCTGAGGCGATGGGAGCAGTGGTATGACAATTCCCTGCGGTTTGCCCGGAATGCAATTGTTCTTCCAGGCAGCTCACAAGCTGACGGTTCCATGCCACGCGAGGCCTTCTTTGTGCTGGAAAATAATCTGTTGTATCGGGTGGCAACCCACGAGGGTGAGGTGCGGAAATTGTTACTAGTGCCGCGTACCTTCCGGCGGGAGGTATGTGAACTAGCTCACGCTCACCTCCTAGGCCCACCTCGGGCCGAAGACATTGAGAGAAACAAGCTCCGCTTTTACTGGCCCGGGATCAACGAGGAGGTCCGGCGCTTCTGTCAATCCTGTCCGGAATGTCAGATTCGCCAGATTCCTAGGAGGGACCGCGCTCCTCTCGTCCCAATACCCCTGATAGACATCCCGTTTGACCGAATAGGGGTGGACTTAGTAGGACCCCTGGAACACTCGAACCGTGGCCACAAGTACATATTGGTCATGGTAGATTATGCAACCCGATACCCAGAGGCGGTTCCCCTGCGCTCCGTTAACACCAAGAATATCGCACGGGAATTAGTCAACCTATTTTCAAGAGTGGGTATCCCCAAAGAAGTCCTCACGGACCAGGGTACTCCCTTCACCTCGGATACGTTCAGGGAGGTTGCCAAATTACTGAGAATAAAGCACCTGAAGACGTCTGTCTACCACCCCCAAAAAGATGGGCTGGTAGAACGTTTTAAACAGACGCTTAAACAGATGCTCTGCAAGGTAGTCAGCGCCGATGGCAGGAATTGGGACCAGCTCCTACCGCTCGTGCTTTTTGCCTACCGGGAGGTGCCCCAGGCCTCTACAGGCTTCTCCCCTTTTGAATTATTGTAGCGGCCGACAACCCGGGGACTTTTAGACATACTAAAAGAGGGCTGGGAGGCTGAGGCCCTTCCCTCCTCCAATATATTGGAGTATGCAGCGCAACTGCGCGACAGGCTGGCTAAAATCAGGCCACTCCTAAAGGACCACGTGACTCGTGCGCAGGCAGCACAGGCCTGGTGTTACAACCGCAACTCCGTCCTCCGGGAGTTCCACCGGGGGATTGGGTGATGGTGCTCATTCCTACCTCCCACTCCAAGTTGCTAGCTCACTGGCAGGGGCCATACGAGGTTAAGGAAAGAAAGGGGCTCGTCGACTGTTTAGATAAGCAACCTAATCGTCAACCGAGTGAGAGGATCTACCATGTGAATTTGTTAAAACCCTGGAAGGACAGGGACGAGCCTCCCGACACTCGTAGATCCCTCACCCTTTTCGCTAGCACGTCTGCCCTTAACCTCGGTGACGAGCTGACACCCCTACAGCGGCGAGAGATAACCCAGGCCAGTGGTGGCGAACCTATGGCACACGTGCCAAAGGGGGCACTCAGAGCCCTTTCAGTGGGCACGCGCGCCGTCACCCGAGCACAGAGTTCGTTACTATAAAGCCAGAGGAATGCGGGGCCGGGCTGCTCCCCTCACCGCTCCCCCTCTTTACGCGCGCCGGAGGACGTTTCTCACATCACCCGCCCCTCTGCCCAGCAGCCCAATGGGAGCGCTTCCGTCCTCTCCTGTCTGGGGTAAGGCGGGTGGCACACATGCTGCTTGAGGGTGCGGCACGGACTGCAGCCTTTTGAGCCTGGGATTCTCTTGGTGGGGTTGGAGGGGATGTGGTATATCGGGTCCACAGCTCAAAATTGAAAAGGCCAGTTTTAACAGATAATTGCCGCACTCGTGGCTTAAAGGGGGTTATGGTAGAGTGGCCGGAGCGGTTTCCGGGAGCTTTGTGATGCGGGCAGTCCTCGCTTAAGCGCACAGGTGAGGAGTCGTCCGCATCTGTAATTATTGCCGGGAGTTGCTAATCGCCACACCTGATCCACGACCCCGTAATATATAATGGAAGCTTTCGGGGCGGAGCTTAATAGGGAAGACCTGCGTGAAACACTTGAGAGGATCGAAGGGATGACAAAGGACAGCACAGTTAGTTATGAAAATGAAATCCTTAAAGTGTGGAATTCTCTGCCAAATAATCTTAAGTCAATGAAGGCACTTGAGATTGCTTTCCTTACTTTGGAACATCTTATGCTTGTGCGCAGCTGTTTTCAGCTTTGAATTAAATCAAATCTGACACCAGAAACAGACTAACAGATGACCTGAGTGCTGCATGTGTTGCTCTCAAACATACAAAGTATGAGCCAAGGTTAGACAAATTATTAGCATGCATACAACAGCAAAAAGCACATTAATTGTTCAAAAGCATACTGAATGAAAACTTTTACCTTTCAACAAAAAGTTGTTTGTATCATTGAAAGCTCCGTTATTATGTTTTTCTTTTAAGACAAAAGATGTTAATGTATGAGTTGCTTTTCTAAACTAAAAGCTCAGTAGATAGATAGACAGACAGAACATCAGTATTGGCAGTTCAGTCCAATTTATCATCCAGCTGCACTCCCAGGTATTTATAGGTCTGCACCCTCTGCACACAGTCACCTCTGATGATCACGGGGTCCATGAGGGGCCTGGTCCTCCTAAAATCCACCACCAGCTCCTTGGTTATGCTGGTGTTCAGTTTTAGGTGGTATTCAGGTTAAATTGCCATGTTCGCACTTTGCGATAAATAAGTGGGTTTTGGATTGCAGTTTGGGCACTTGGTTTCTAAATGGCTCGCCATCACTGACCCAGGCTATCCACGCCATCCCCGAAGTAGTGAGCGAGTCACCGGGCCGGACCTCGCTGATTGCACACGATATAGTCACGGACCCCGGAGTGATCGTCCGGGAGAGGCCCTATAAACGCGCCGAAGTGGAACTGGAGGTGCAACGAATGTTGGATATGGACATTATCGAGGAAAGCCATAGCCCTTGGTCCAGCCCAATCGTCCTCGTTTCCAAGCCGGACGGCTCCTGGAGGTTCTGCAATGACTTTAGACATCTAAACCAGGCCTCCAAGTTCGACACCTACCCGATGCCCGCATTGACGACCTGCTCGAGTGGCTGGGTGCGGCTCGGTACTTGACTACTCTTGATATGACAAAAGGGTATTGGCAAATTCCCTTAACGGCATCTGCAAAAGAAAAGACGGCCTTTAGCACCCCTAGTGGACATTGGCAATACAAGGTCCTCCCATTTGGGCTGCAAGGGGCCCCAGCGACCTTTCAGCGTCTGGTGAATAGAGTGCTGAAGCCCCACCAGTCCTATAGTGCTGCCTACCTGGATGACGTCGTCATCTATTCGGGCACCTGGGAGGAGCATCTATTGCAGGTCTCTGCTGTCCTCGCAGCACTGGCTAAAGCCAGCCACCGCATTAACCCCCGTAAGTGTTTTTTTGGCCTAAAGGAGGCCAAGTATTTAGGCTACCTTGTGGGACAAGGACAGGTGAGACCCCAATGTTCCAAAGTCAAAGACATCCTGGAATGGCCCCGTCCGAATACCAAGAGACAGGTGCAGGCTTTCTTGGGGCTGGCGGGGTACTACCGCCGGTTCGTACCCCTTTTCTCTGAAAGGGCAGCACCCTTGACTAATCTCACAAAGAAGGGCGCTCCCCTGCATGTGGTATGGAACGACAAGGCGGAACACGCATTCAATGACCTGAAAAAGGCCCTAACGTCGGCACCTGTATTAAGGACCCCTGATTTTGGGCGGCCTTTTATCCTCCAGACCGACGCTTCGGACACAGGCCTGGGCGCCGTGTTGAGCCAAAGCGTCGATGGTGTCGAACACCCCGTGATGTACCTTAGCCGGAAACTGCTGGACCGAGAGGCCAGGTACGCGGCAGTGGAGAGGGAAGCCCTGGCCATTAAGTGGGCCGTGACTTATCTACCTGTTGGGTCGCGAATTCACTCTGGTGACTGATCACGCTGCACTTCAGTGGATGTCCCTCCACAAAGAGTCGAATCCGTGGGTCACCAGGTGGTTTCTGGACTTACAGCCCTATAAGTTCATGGTCACTTATCGCCGCAGCGGCCTTCACGCCAATGCCGATGCCCTCTCTCGCATCCACGACCTCTCGGTTAGGTCTGCCCGACCTGACGGTCTTGGGCTAAGGGAGAGGTCGTGTCACGCATGCTCGAGTAGGAGGCCGCGGACGGATCTTAAACCACTTCGAAAGATGTTCACCTGGCGGGGTACTAACCTTTCTCCTTTGTCTTCCAGAAAAAGAGACGCTCCGCCATCATAGCCTGCCCGCAGTACGTCCACTTCCGCCCTTCTTCCGCCATCTTTCCTGACGTCAGCAGTCCCATCCTCCCTCACGGTTCCTTCCCAGCGTTCCTCCACTTCCGGCCCCTCCTCTATAAAATGGCCGCCGACGCCTCTGAAAGGCGTCGCGCATATGAACTGTTTTGTTTATATTTTGACCAGTTCTTTTTTGAAATATTGTGGATTGTCTGCAATATACGGGGCCCAAACCTTTATATTGTCTATTGCATCTTTTACAATATATATGTATGTATGTATGTATGTATGTATGTATGTATGTATGTATGTAGGTATGTGTGTGTGTGTATGTATATATATATATATATATATATATATATATATATATATATATATATATATATATATATATAGAGAGAGAGAGAGAGAGAGAGAGAGAGAGAGATGAAGAATTAAAAGAAGGAGAATGTCATCCTGTATTCACAAGAGGGCTTGAGTGTCTGAGGAACAAAGGCAGCAAGGAGCACAAAGAAAGATGGATGTAAAACCTAACATATCTCATAAACAGAAGGTTATAAATGTAAAGAGATTGATGTATCATTGTACTATTCCACTGAATGTCCTTTTGCTGTACTAATATATATAAAATGCAAAGGGTTGTATCCATCTGTCACTCGATTACTTACAAACCACTGAAAGTGGAACCTTGATCTATGTCTTAAGGTAGCTTATGGCGTAATATGGGCTGATGAACCAGAAATTCTTTATATTAGCAACATCCACAAAGTTATCAGTGTTTGCATCTTTTTTTATGGCTAACTGCTTGAGAGTGTGACATGGCAGAAAAGAACAGTGACAACATCTTCAAAGTGTGAAATAAATTGCCCAAAAAAAAAAAAAAGGAACAGTGGCTCCATCTGCTGAGCAGGAAACTAAGGGAAACAGAATACACGCATGGCAAAGACAACCAAGACTGACCTGTGCTCCTGTCCATGCTGTTCGGGCCCAAAAAAACAACTCCAGCTGTGACAACTCCTGAATATAAACACAGGAGATGCTTCAATGTTGAAAAACAATAAGAGGTAAGCTTAAATATAGAGCCATTGAGCAGCTACCTAAAATCATGGCTCATCATCATGCCACACATAACTCCATGACACAGAATGCAATTTCAACAATAGCACAGAAATGTATGCTAACAAATGTGGAGATAGACAAATACTCACAACTTCCGCCCATATGCAAACATTGCTTTTACACCTTCATATTAGTATTTGTTGAGGAACAAAGCTTTCCAAAGTTAGATTTATAATGAGGATCACTGTGGGGCAGCATTTTTTTCCTAATCAAAGCAAAAGGATGTGTTTTCTAAATGGAAATGTTCAGCTTGCAACAGACAATATGGGATGAGAGTGTGCACTGATATAGCTCATTGCTGCACCCACCATACAATGAACCACCTCCAGATCTCAGATTACGACCTGAGTGCAGCCGTACAATGGGTGATACCTCAGCACCACACTATTTCAAATGGAGTGGGACAGTGTGAGTTTTTTTACACTGGCTGGAGTGCCAGTTCTACCATCAACCTCCAAGTCTTCCCTGCAAAATTGGAGGACCTGCTTGCAGGGCTGGATGCATATTAACGTCATACCCATGATGGAGCAATTGAAGGCTAAGGGCCTATCTATTAAAATTATAGACTTCCTTGGAAGCTTTCACATTTTACTTTTATAAAACATTGAATTACATTTGACTTGATTTTGCTTTTTTGATATTGGCCAACAGAAAAAGACCCCTCAATGTCAAAGTGAAAACAGATCTCTATGAGGAGACTAAAATAATTACAGTTTCTAAAACCCAAAATACTTAATCAGATAAATTATTCACCACTTCACATCAGTATTTAGTAGATTCAACTTTGGCAGCCTTCAGTCTGTGTGCACAGGTTCCTATTAACTTTGCACACCTGGGCACTGCCATTTTCCCCCATTTGTCTTTGCAGAACTACTCAGGTTTTGTCATGTTGTATGGATTTCATGAGTGAACAGCCTTTTTGCAGTCCAGCCACAAATTCTCAAATGTATTCATTTCTGGACTCTAACTTGGCCACTCCATGACATTAGCACTGTTGTTTTGAAGTCATTCCTGTTTAGAATTGACTTATAGCTTGGGGTTATTATCTTACTTTAATAGAACCCTTCTCCCTAGTTGCAGATTTCTTGCAGATTACATCAGGTTTTCCTCCAGGAATTCCCAGTATATTGCTGCATTCATTTTACTTTCTACCCTTACAGTCATTAAAGGGCATGGTTCTGCGATGCAACCCCCTCTAATGCTGCCAGTTCCATGCATCACCATGGGCATGGTGTTTTTTATTGTGTGCAATGGTTAGAGGAAGCCAAACATGGTGTTTAGTATGATGTCCAATAAGTTGAATTTTAGTCTCATTAGATCATCAAACTTTCTTCCTTTCTTTCTTCCTTTCCGGTGATGGACAGGTTGACTGATGAGATTAGACAGGAGTCCCCATGGACTATGATGTTTGCTGATGACATTGTGATCTGTAGCAATAGTAGGGAGCAGGTTGAGGAGACCCTAGAGAGGTGGAGATATGCTCTAGAGAGGAGAGGAATGAAGGTCAGTAGGAACAAGACAGAATACATGTGTGTAAATGAGAGGGAGGTCAGTGGAATGGTGAGGATACAGGGAGTAGAGTTGGAGAATACTTGGGATCAACAATACAGAGTAATGGGGATTGTGGAAGAGAGGTGAAAAAGAGAGTGCAGGCAGGGTGGAATGGGTGGAGAAGAGTGAGGACGGTAGTGAGACTAGCTATGTTATATGGGTTGAAACGATGGCACTGACCAAAAAACAGGAGACAGAGCTGGAGGTGGCAGAGTTAAAGATGTTAAGATTTACCTTGGGTGTGATGAGGATGGACAGGATTAGCAATGAGTACATTAGAGGGTCGAATCAGGTTGGACAGTTGGGAGACATAGTCAGAGAGGCGAGATTGTGCTGGTTTGGACAAGTACAGAGGAGAGATGCTGGGTATATTGGGAGAAGGATGTTAAAGATAGAGCTGCCAGGAAAGAGGAAGGCCTGAGAGAAGGTTTATGGATGTGGTGAGAGATAATGCAGGTGGTGGGTGTGACAGAGCAAGATGGAGAGGACAAGAAGATATGGAAAAAGACGATCTGCTGTAGCAACCCCTAACAGGAGCAGCTGAAAGAAGAAGAGGATCATAAAACTTTCTTCCAGTAGAATTCAGAGTTGCCCATGTGCCTTCTGGCAAAGTCTACCTATGATTTCCTGTGCATTTTTTTTTACCCAAAACCTTTTTCTTTGCCCATCTCCCAAATGGCTATGACTGCTGAAGCACCCAGACAACAGCTGTTGTGTGCACAGTTTCTCCAATCTCTCTCAATGGCCTCCCTCACTCATTTTCATCTTGCATGGTCATTCCATTTTTGTGGATGGTCTGCTTGAGGCAGGTTTACAGCTGTGCGATACTCTTTCCATTTTATTGACTAATTTAACTTGACCTCTTAGGGACATTCAGTAACTTGGATATTTACTTGTCTCTATCCCCTGATTTCTGCTTATTTCTGACGTGTTTGGAGTGTTCTTTTGTCTTCATTGTGTAGGTTAGTCCATGATAGTAACTCACTCCAAGCTAATTTAAACTCTTATGAAAACCCAAAATCAATAATTTGGAGATTGCATAGGTTCTCACAAATAAAGTTAATAACTCAGATAGTTAAAGCATAAAGTGTGAAGTGTAAATACGATGATTGAGGACACACCATAATGTTTTTCCATCCATCCATCCATTATCCAACCCACTAAATCCTAACTACAGGGTCACGGGGGTCTGCTGGAGCCAATCCCAGCCAATACATGGTGCAAGGCAGGAAACAAACCCCAGGCAGGGCGCCGGCCCACTGCAGCCATAATGTTTTTATTTGACAGAAATTCCTGTACCAGAAGCAATGTGTGACCTGAAACTTTGTCATGATCGAGGATGAAACCATTTCCTCATTTCTCAGCTCGTTTTCTATGCACATCATTTCTAATAAGCCCTTATAATATTCAGAGTTCTCCAATTCAGAGTTTGTCGTTGGGTTCCTGGGTGCAAACTCAGCTAACATTATGCCATAAAGATCAAAAAATATAATCATCATCACCTTGATGTTGAATCTTGATTAATGCGCAAGGACATCAACAGGCACAACAGCGCAACTAAAGACACTCATGAAATAGGACTTCCAGAACTGCTTCAGAAAGTGGCAAGAATGATGGGATAAGTGTGTTCAAAGTATAGGGAGGAGTATTTTGAGGGGGATTAATGACAATGTGTCTTTTACTGTAATAGATTGTTTTTATTTAAAAATTCAAAGTATTTTTTTGACCACACTTCATACATTAGTAATGCAATTCTGCAATACTAAGTAATAAACAAATGTACTATATATAATATAGAGTAATGTGTAACTATTAATGATATATTATATATATTATTGTTATATGCAGTGGTGTGAAAAACTATTTGCCCCCTTCCTGATTTCTTATTCTTTTGCATGTTTGTCACACAAAATATTTCTGATCATCAAACACATGTAACCATTAGTCAAATATAACACAAGTAAACACAAAATGCAGTTTTTAAATGATGGTTTTTATTATTTATGGAGAAAAAAAATCCAAACCTACATGGCCTTGTGTGAAAAAGTAATTGCCCCCTTGTTAAAAAATAACCTAACTGTGGTGTATCACACCTGAGTTCAATTTCCGTAGCCACCCCCAGGCCTGATTACTGCCACACCTGTTTCAATCAAGAAATCACTTAAATAGGAGCTGCCTGACACAGAGAAGTAGACCAAAAGCACCTCAAAAGCTAGACATCATGCCAAGATCCAAAGAAATTCAGGAACAAATGAGAACAGAAGTAATTGAGATCTATCAGTCTGGTAAAGGTTATAAAGCCATTTCTAAAGCTTTGGGACTCCAGCGAACCACAGTGAGAGTCATTATCCACAAATGGCAAAAACATGGAACAGTGGTGAACCTTCCCAGGAGTGGCCGGCCGACCAAAATTACCCCAAGAGCGCAGAGACGACTCATCCGAGAGGTCACAAAGACCCCAGGACAACGTCTAAAGAACAGCAGGCCTCACTTGCCTCAATTAAGGTCAGTGTTCACGACTCCACCATAAGAAAGAGACTGGGCAAAAACGGCCTGCATGGCAGATTTCCAAGACGCAAACCACTGTTAAGCAAAAAGAACATTAGTGCTTGTCTCAATTTTGCTAAGAAACATCTCAATGATTGCAAAGACTTTTGGGGAAATACCTTGTTGACTGATGAGACAAAAGTTGAACTTTTTGAAAAGCAAATATCCCGTTACATCTGGCGTAAAAGGAACACAGCATTTCAGAAAAAGAACGTCATTCCAACAGTAAAATATGGTGGTGGTAGTGTGATGGTCTGGGGTTGTTTTGCTGCTTCAGGACCTGGAAGGCTTGCTGTGATAGATGGAACCATGAATTCTACTGTCTATCAAAAAATTCTGAAGGAGAATGTCCAGCCATCTGTTCGTCAACTCAAGCTGAAGCGATCTTGGGTGCTGCAACAGGACAATGACCCAAAACACACTAGCAAATCCACCTCTGAATGGCTGAAGAAAAACAAAATGAAGACTTTGGAGTGGCCTAGTCAAAGTCCTGACCTGAATCCAATTGAGATGCTATGGCATGACCTTAAAAAGGCAGTTCATGCTAGAAAACCCTCAAATAAAGCTGAATTACAACAATTCTGCAAAGATGAGTGGGCCAAAATTCCTCCAGAGCGCTGTAAAAGACTCATTGCAAGTTATCGCAAACGCTTGATTGCAGTTATTGCTGCTAAGGGTGGCCCAACCAGTTATTAGGTTCAGGGGGCAATTACTTTTTCACACAGGGCCATGTAGGTTTGGATTTTTTTTTCTCCCTGAATAATAAAAACCATCATTTTAAAACTGCATTTTGTGTTTACTTGTGTTATATTTGACTAATGGTTAAATGAGTTTGATGATCAGAAACATTTTGTGTGACAGACATGCAAAAGAATAAGAAATCAGGAAGGGGGCAAATAGTTTTTCACACCACTGTATAATTCTAAAACAAATGAATGCAAAAGCTTACATTCAGTTGCATGTACCCTCATATGATACAGAATAAATCCAAACCAAAGTCTTAACTACTTCATGTGCTGGAGAAGAGTCTATAATCAAAAGTCCACAAAGTCCGATCAGAGACCACACTGGTACTGGGTGAGCCTAAATTTGCCAATGAATAAAGGAACATTTCTTTGAGCCAAGTAACAGAAAACCATAAACACTCTTTTGGAAAGATCTTGCACATTCCACACAGAATTTCACATGGAAAGAACACCAGCAATAAGGTGAATCAAGATCTATGTCTGGGTGGTAACGTTATTTACTGCCTCGCCACAGGGGGTGGTCAGCCCCGGTCGACATATTTTCGGGGGCGGCATTATTGGTCAAAAGGCTCAGTATAATTCGCGTGTAAGCAGCAGGGTTCGGAAAAATATCACTCATGAATGAAGAAAGTAAAATTCTCTGTTTTTTTACCCACAAATGATTTAACAATAATTTTCAAACTGCCCTTATGTGACGGCATCAGAAACAGCATTTGAAATGTATGAGGCAATAACAAAAATAAACATAAACATTACACCGATAATAATTTCTAGGAATATAAACAACAAATATACAATTTATAATTTCGTTTCGTTATCAATCCGAATGCGTTCTTGCTCTGCGCAGAAAACATCCCCACCTATCATTACATTGGATCTGGTTTTCGCAGCGTAATAATATTAAACTAATTAGAATAAGGCTTATCAGTGCGTCTATACTATATTCTTGTCTAGCTGATGATTATAAATAATTACATGTGAACATTATTGCTGTTTCTCTATATATGAATAAGTCAATGCAAAATGTATCGTATTTTTTCTTTATACGTCATTTTAAGTTTCTATTTAAATAGGTTAACATATTCAGCTATGTTGGAAGGCGGCAAATTGAAGCACCGCCCAGCCCCGAGCGGCACGAACTCTAGCTATGCCACTACCTCGCCAGTACAATCCTTCCCTCAATTAATACCTTTTTGATATATTTTGTGTTTGTGCTGTACGTGTTGGTCTGATATGACCTTAACAGTTTGACTACATTATGTAAATGTAACAATACTTTTACTAATACTACTACTATTTTACCAATATTATCACACAGCTACCTCTGGAGCGAACATAAGGAGACTGTAATGTCATGTGTGAAAAAAAATCCATCCAACATTTCAGTACCTTGGACAGCAACAGCTTTACACTGGCGAGAGTGCGACTTGTCATGAGCGGCTGCGCGTCTTTTATTAAATGCTGTAATAACACTGCAGTGCTTTAGCAATTGTTTTGTTGGGAACGTGTTCATTTGCAATTCAGACAACCAGCTGCTTATTTGTTTTTGTTAATTTTTACGAAGACCCACTGTGAAAACAAAATGAAACTTCAACGGTTTTTTAGTCATCAGGGATAAAGTGTGCCATGGCCTGTTGTCAGCAGCATCGAGCGACGGGCGCTATTTTGTAGCTATAGACACGCTTTTCATTCCCTTCTATCGGATCAATTTAAAGTCACAATTAGCAAATCGTATTCGTATTTAGGATATAGTTCGTAATATTATCATTAGAGAAACACAGACAGAAACGGATAAACCGTGCAAATGCAAAGCAAATCGTGTTCTGGCCCAGAATCTAATCTTGAGAGATGTGAAGCATTGCTGGTCACTGAGCCACCATGTAGTTTCAAATTGTGTTTAAAATTTTACGATAAAGGGATTCGAATAAATGATTAGAAACCCATAATTATGAAAAATGGTGGTATGAACAAAATAGTGGGGAATGTTTCATTCTGCTTTGTGCTTTCCGTTTTTCATGTATTTGAGCCACACAGTTCTTGTTTATTGATTAAAGAAATTTAACATACACACAAAGAAAGTCAACTAAAACGGGAAAAACTGTATACCCCAAACAGCGCACAGTACCCTTCCACAAAGCCACCCCCATACCCCCCACCCAAGCCTAGCAGCATAGTTAAAATCGACAAGTGCATACATAGAGAGTAGGAAAATAATTAGGTAACTGATGCTTCCGAATTGTGGTATCAATGGACATCAAATAATAAAGTTCTCATTTTTTAAAACTAAGGTAGACCAATTGTCAATGGATTCAAAGGTTGCTCCCTTTAATCCGAGGAGCTGACAGCTCCATACGAATTAGATTTAAAAAGGAAGCTTGCCAATTGTCAAGAGAAAGTAGCTCGGAAGATTTCTAACGTGAGGCAAGAAGTAATTTAGACGTTACAGTGCAGAGGAACTCACACTGGTGAAATGTGAGAGAAGGCTTTGAAAGGTCCAAGAAAATTAAAGTTTGAGAAATAAAAATGATGTTTACACAGTCCCACAGTTTTCTAAAACGGGAAAAAAACGTAGCTGCCAGACTGGGTGACCAACCGTACTCTCCAGTGCCATCTTTCGACGTACACGAGTAAAACGCAGAACACAGCCTACAAAAAGCAGCGAATCATTGCGACAGCACCGAAATCAATAAACGGTGGTCAGTTCATCCAGCATTTCGACCCGCAGACCCTGAAATGGGAGGGTCTGACTCAACGTAGGAAGACGACGCCTTCCTTGATTTTTTCCTGCCTTCCTGTTTGAGGATGAGACTTCCCAGCTCTATTTTTGTGTCTGTCTCCCTATTCACAGCCGAGACGATCGCTGCCCTGTACCTCAGCAGCACTTACAGATCAGCAGGAGACAGGATCTGGCAAGGCTTGACGCTTCTCTTTACGCTGGTGCCTTCAGTTCTGGTGCAGCTCACCCTTATTTTTATCCATAGGGATCTCAGCCGAGACAGACCTCTGGTGCTGCTCCTGCACATATTTCAGCTGGGACCAATCGTCAGGTAAAGAAGCTTCGTTAGATGCGTTGTGATCGGGGGATGGTGAGTGTAGTCTGTCATCATTTCAATTATGTCCCACATAATAATATAAAGAGTACCTGCTATTTTTTCACTCCTGGGTGTATTTTTTAAATTAAATATGCATTGATAACATGCCTGTATCCGCGGCTTCACAATATCGAATTCCACGCAAATCAGGGATAATAAAAAAGCACAACTAGCCGTTTACTTGGCGCTAACCCAGCACTTCACGAGCTTACTACCTCATTATGTTGCGCCCAGTCGTAGTCCTTGTGTATTTTGCGCGTTCTCCTCGTGTGTGTAATGGGTGGCCTTCTGGTACTTCGGTTTTCGCCCACATAGTCACAGATCTTCAGGTTAGGGTATGTTAATTAATTCAGTCAATGTTAGTATGGCTGTGGGCGTGGGCAGGAGTGGGCGCTGCAATGGACCCGTGTCTTCTCCAAGGCGGCTTCTGCCTTGTTCCCGTTGTTGCTAGACTAGGATCTAGCGACCGTGACACTAAATTGGATTAACCGGGTTTCAGAATGTTATGGTAAATACAGCCTTATTGATTACTGTAAAGTGACAAGGTAATTCAAAATGATGTAACACTTAATACTACCAGAGATCCAGAAAATAGTGCATTCATTTTGTAAGGTCGTATCAGGGTGTATTTCATGTCCGGTGAGACACTGTAGGCAACAGAGGATCTTTCAAAAATGCAAGTTTCTTAAGACAAGTCTAATGTCCTGCAGTCTGAAAATATGGTGACAGTGACTGATATAACTGCAGCAGGAATGCAGATGCGAGGCACAAAGTTCACTGGAAAAGTAGAAATAAAATTACAGGGAATTTTGAACAGCTTGTGGATAACCCATGTTTTTAGAATATTAAAACAGTTGTGATGAGAACAGGCCATTCAGTCTAACAACAGTGACTTGGATATTTTCTTGTCTTTATCCCCAATGTGGTGGTTAAACTATTTGAGCTTAACCATAAGGGGCCAGGTTCAATCCCAGCTTCCTACTTATTTTGAAAATCTTATGTTATGTTGAGTGTAATGCTCTGTGTGTTAGTATGTATATATATATATATATATATATATATATATATATATATATATATATATATATATATAATATATATATATATGTGTGTGTGTGTGTGTGTGTGTGTGTGTGTGTGTGTGTGTGTGTGTGTGTGCGTGTGTGTGTACATATATGTATATACACATATACTGTATACACACACAGAGTATATACTGAATATACACTATATATGTAATGTACATTTAGTATACTGTATGTATTTATATAATACACTATATTTATAGCCTTACATTCAGGGGAGGATTAATCTTAAAATAAGCACCTGCTTAGGGTCAAAAATTTTCCATTGCCCGATTTACCATGGACCATATGGTGCAAAATTGCAAATGGTGTGCCCTGGCCTGCACTACGTGCCAGCCACTTCGCATCTCTGCCGCTCGTGTATGAGGATTTCATTTTCACCACTTTCACCAAACAACAAGTCTCCGACTTAAAGTTTAAATCCGAACAATATATTCAATCTATTTTCGCTGTTATGTTATTTCACTGAGTAATAATTCCCTTTTGTTTGTGCTAATGTGATCTTTACTATAATTTTTTTGAGACTTTCGAATTTTAGTAATTTCATGACCTCTAACCTGCTCTGAAATGTGTATCGCGCCAGCGTTTTTGAATCCTTTACGACGTTCTACTTTGTAATCTACTCGTCTTTTACTTCCGCCCCAGGTTAAGTTAAATATCTTGGAACAAAGTCTCATCACGCAGGACGTGAAAGTATCTCTGAAAAAGTCACATCTCATCCCACGCTAAAAAGTCTCGTCTCATCCCAGGATTTTTTTAAATTATATATATATATATATATATATATATATATATATATATATATATATCCATCCATTTTCCAACCCACTGAATCCAAACACAGGGTCATGGGGGTCTGCTGGAGCCAATCCCAGCCAACACAGGGCACAAGGCAGGAACCAATCCTGGGCATGGTGCCAACCCACCGCAGGACACACCCACAAACACACCCACACACCAAGCACACACTAGGGCCAATTTAGAATCACCAATCCACCTAACCTGCATGTCTTTGGACTGTGGGAGGAAACCAGAGCACCCGGAGGAAACCCACGCAGACACGGGGAGAACATGCAAACTCCACGCAGGGAGGACCCGGGAAGCGCACCCAGGTCTCCTAACTGCAAGGCAGCAGCGCTGGATGCCTGATCTCAATCAAGTATAAAAGTAGATGTGTTATGTAAGATTAGCTTTTAGGATCTGATCAAAGTCGTTGCAATTAGAAAAAGTAAGAGAAAACTTTTCAAATATAAATAAAGTGGAAGTATACAAAAATAAACATTATTTCCCAACTTACTGTAAGCTTTGTTTCATTTTGAAAAATAAAATTTTATTTTATAGTTTATTGTTATTTATATTTTGAATTATATATATATATATATATATATATATATATATATATATATATATATATATATATATATATATATATATATATATATAATCTTTTAAGTGTTTAGGGCCATGATGATGATGATGATGCTTCCTGCCCTGCTTGAATCACGCAGGTTTAGGCATATAATGTTTTATGTTGATTTGTTGAACCACATGTTATATGTAATATTACTTATTCGTTGGACCACATGTTACATTATATGTTGACTTCTTGTACCAGAAATTGCAATTCATTAGCCAAGTCAGAGATTTTTCATCTTATTTGTAATTCTTGTGTGTTGTTTGGGTGATGGCTATTGCATTTGCTTATATACCTAGGACCTTTATCGAGGGCAACATAAAACATTTCAGCTAAAATTGATTAAATTTGTTTTGTTTGTCCTATTAGGAAGACAGGCAAGTGATGTTATTTACAAATGAACAAACAGTGTTACTAGCAGGCTTTGAAACTAACACTTCAGGGTTTGAAGTCTAAAGCCTTAACTCAGGGGTCCTCAATCACAGTCCTGGAGGGCCACCGTGGCTACAGGTTTTTGCTTTAATCCGGTTCTAATTCCTACACTGCCTGTTTCATCACTGTGAATCTCAAGAAATACCTTTTAGATACAAAATGTCTAATTTTGACTTTTCAAGGTGGTGAATTTTGACAGGATGCACCATAGAACATCTAACTAAAACAGTGTTTATAGAAAGGGTGGGACATCAATATCTTAAAGAATTTCTAGGATGTGGAGGAAGGTTTGGAAGAACCATTAAAAATATTGGTGAAGGTGGGGAAAGGTGAGTATTAGGTTTTGTTGATCTAAAGTTCCTCCTTAGCTTTTTACTAAATCAAGTGATGGCTGTAGCATTTTCACTCCCCTAGACTTAGTTTTAATTGGCACTTCCAAGCCTTACATAGATCTCAGAGTGTGTGGGCATTGTTGTTTTATATGTGCATTACATGGAAGATATATAGAGTCTTTAGAGTCCTGGTGCCTCCTGTCTTGCTATGTGGTTGTAAGACATGGATGCTATGCAGCAACCTGAAGCGAAGACTGGACTCCTATTGTACTGTCTCTCCAGAAAATCCTTGGGTACCATTGAGTTGACTTTGTGTTGAATGAGTGGTTGCTCATGGAGTTCCAAATGAGGCACATTACCTGCATTGTGAGGGAGCGTCAGTTACGGCACTATGGCCATGTGGCACGCTTCCCCGAGATTGATCCTGCTTGTAAGATCCTCATTGTTGGGGACCTGAGTGGCTGGACCAGGCCAAGGGGTCGCCCATGTAACACCTGGCTGTGGCAGATGGAGGGTAATTTCCGGAGGGTAGGACTGGACCACATGTCTACCTGGGGGGTTGCCAACCAGGATCCCGAGTTGTTTCGCCATGTAGTGGGTGCGGCAACGCAATGTACCAGTGCATGCTCCTCAACTTGACTTGACTTGATTACATGGAAGTGCTGAGGGACATCCTTGGTGTTTCAAGCATGCTGATAAACACATATAACAGCAGGCAGAAGTGGAGAGGGTTTCAGTTGTTTTGAATTTGAGTGTCTGTGCATTGGGTCGTTAATGTTTAAAAAAATGATATCCCCAAACATTTGCTGTCCTAGACAACCACCTATTTGCTGGCTGGTGCTGACTAAACCCATAGTAATTCTTTTTCCATACAGGGAATAATTAAGTTTGGTGAAAAGAAAGAAAACCCCAGAAATAACTTTCAAAAACATGTTGTATTCAATTAATATGACCTTTTACATTACAAATTATACACAAGTAGATCTAAATGTGCAGAAGCAGTTTGTATTCTCCAATTCAATATGTACATTTTGAAGAGATACACAGATTTCCTATCAGTCTTTCCAGCTGAATTAATGACTGTAATATTGGCATTAGCTTGGATAGAGAAAATAAGAACTTATAAAGTCATAATTGGTGTAAATTTTATGGCAGCTTTACTTTCAAATCAAAATGAGGAAAGTAACTCAAGACCTGATATGATTATAGAATATACTCTATGTTATAATATATATATGTTCAGGGTTCTGTTCAACCAAGCATATGTGGAAACAGCGGAAAATGAAGTAAATTGATAAACTTTCTGTGAAAGCTTCACGTGCAAGTGAAAGTGAGTAAGTTTGATGTTAAGAGTCTCTGTAACCAGGTAATTTAAAATTGTGGTAAGAAAGATGGGAATTCAGAATATGGGTAGGCAATTATTTCAAAATTAAAATTCAGTTTATGGGACTATGTTATTGGAAAGTATAATATGGATTATATCATTATAAACATACATAGTGCAGACCACTCAGGACTAAAAAGTAATCTAAAAGTAATTGGAAAAATAACAAATAGGAACTAGAAGGGTGAAGCTCTAATTTCAGAATCTGTGTGACAGGTTTTATTGCAGTGTTAACATTATGAAGGGGAGATTGGTTTTTATGCAGTTAATGGCTTTAGGTATCAATGACATAATGTTAAAAATATTTTTAGCAAGTCTCCAGCAAACCCCTGTGACCCTGTGTTACGATATAGCGGGTTGGACAATGACTGACTGACTAAAGTAAGCAAAGAAATTTATGACAAAGTATTGACATTTTGTAAAATGGACAGAGCTACATAAAATGATACTAAAAAACAGCAGAACTGAATATCACAGTACTGCACCACATTGTGTAGGAAATGTCTGTAAATGAAGAAGACGAAGAAGAAGAAGACCACCCCTGAGTGTGGAGCTGGGAAGAGAGGAGGGACAAGCACTTGACTGAAAGGTGGAAGTGAGAAAGTCCAGGTGACAGAAACAGAAACAATAAATAAAATATGCCATTGTAGTGTGCTGCTTTTGGAGGGCAAGAGATCAAACAACACCTGCTAGCTAGACAAATGGATCAATGCCTGTTTTGGTTGGCACCGACACTCACCAGGGTTTTGGTTTGTTTCCTTTCTGTTTGTTCGAGAGCTTTGTGTTATTCTGTATTTATTTGGCTGATCTACTTGGTATTTGCTCTGGGTTTGAATGAGCTTTTGTCACATTGTGTTTTCTTTAAGTTAAGAACACTATTTATGAATATTTAAATTGTTACACAATATATGAATGTATGATTTTGATTCAACTGAAACTCTGCTGAGAATTACATAGTTCATGTTGAATAAATGTTTTGAGTGGTGGGGGATAGCTAGTCACCCGCACTATCCACTAGAATCCCCTGCTGGCCAATGTGTTTTTGTCAAAGTTTCTGCATGCAAATTATACTGGATGTTAATTACATTTTCTAGCTAAGGGATTATACTGGAAGGAACATCCTCATATTTAAACATGGCACAGCTGTCTTCACACTCACCGACATGTTCTTGAAATCGCTCCCCCAGTCCCACCACTATCATTTAAAGCAAGAGTTGTGGTGTGTAATATGTGTACTGGTGCTATAGGTTAAGACATGAGAACAATATTCTATCCATCCACCCACTATGAACCCACTTAATCCAGTTAAGGGTCTTGCAGGCAGAGCCTAGGATAATATACTCAAAACTTATAAATTTCATTCAAAATATTTTCTAATAAAGCAATATAATTATTGTAGACCAAAGAATGAACGCCCTGCAGGCAAATAACATTATGAGTAATGTTGTCAAAATAACAAAAAATCCAAAGCCATAACTATTCTATTCACTCCATGTTGTAAATGAAAATAAATGTGATGTATGAGTCAATGCCTGGTGATCACAAAACAGACAGTCTAGCCTTAGGGATATATTGTCACATTATGCAGTTGCTTCTTCTTTTATATTGTCATTTTGTAGACTATAATGCAAAATAAATAGATCACTGGCAAACTGGTGAAACTTAAAAGTGCTTTAAGACAACCAAATAATTATAATGCAAGGCATTTGTGCAAGATTTTGCACATCCAAAGTATAAAACTGTGGAATTTTAACAGCAGCTTTTCAAAACCCAGCAGTTTATCTCAATAGCAACAGCTACATTGCAGTAAAACTCGTAGGGTGGCATGCCAGTTCCTTTCAACACATCCACAAGCAATGACACCTGCAATGGGGCAGTTCTGAGAGGATATCTTCATGTCGGGTGAGGAAGTCAGACAAAGACAAGCATTCAACCCCCATAGAGAAAGAGGGCAGCCCTTCTTAAAGGTAAACTTTTACAAACATTAACAGCTACTTCAAATATGGGATTTTGGCAAAGGAGAGTAATTTGAAACAAATGTAAAAGTATCATAACATTTTTAATATTTTCATTCAGTAAATCTGAGAGCATATATCTTTAATGATAAGTTAAATATTAGATGGGTAAACAGAGTGCTTTCAACAGATGGTAGCTGAATGCTGGAAGTCATGTGACTTTTAATTCAAGGAAAGACAACAAAATCGTACAGGCCTTTCTAACCTGATGGCCCTTTAGGGAGATTTCACGAGTACTCCGCGTTTTCATTTCAAGTATAAAAATAGAAACTGAAAATGATGGGCAGCAGTAATCTTCCTTTGATTTGGATTTTTTGCTAATCCTGCTATTTATATGACACAGTATTGCTTTGTATTTGCATAGAAAATACCAATTCCTTTACAGCATTTTACCGTAAATTATTTACATGTAGTAATATTGGTGCATGATTTATACTTCCTGAATATAAACATACAAGCATTAAGTAATCAAAAAGCAAAATCTTTAATATTGCATTAGACAAGGAAGAGATTAGCCTTGCATCATTAATTCAGCAGTATTTACCTTTTTATGTATTTTTAGGCAACATATAAACTGTAAGGTAAATATAAAAGTTAATAATCAACATAATAATGTAATAAGGACACAAATGCATTGGTCACTAATAAAACAGTAATTAATCCAGGCAGATCAGGAGGATGGTCAGTCATTCATATTGGTTGACATATTCGTCACATTTACTGACCTCAGCACAACTTTTTTTCCACTCTGTGTAATGAAAATTACCTGATACTCTGTCTTACAAACACAAAACTGCTCTGCTCAGCCCACCCTTTAATTGTTCAGCAGTAATTCTTGTTGGAAAAGCTGACAGAGGAGGTTTACATCTTTTTTTTTTCCTAATGGAGAAAAGAATGTTTCGATGTCTAGAGGCCAATAGAGACTGCTGTAAAATGGATAGTGAAGCCGGCTGATCATAACCTCCACCTTAACTGCTCTATTTATCTGCTATAGTAAATCACACGTAACTTAAGAGTAACGTAAGAGCCTCTATCTATGTCCGGTCACTAATCAGAAAGTGGATGCAGAGGTGGTGCACTTCTTACAAGTACTTGAGGGTCCACATCAATGACAGCTTGGACTGGTTTCATAACACATAGGAACTATATAGCAAAGTGCGGAGCAGGCTCTTTTCCCTTAGGAGACTGCGTTCCTTTAATGTGGGAAGCGACATCCTTCACATCTTCTGTAACTTTGTGATTTTCTGTGCTGTGGAGTGCTGGGCTGGTAACATCACTTAAAGAGAGGCCCACCGAATCAACAAGCTAATTAAAAGGCAAGACTATATCTCTTGGTAGCACTCTAGACCCCCTGGAGCTAGTAGGAAAGAGAGAATTGAAACAAAACAGTGCCATTATGAACTATGCTGCACAGCCTCTCTGTGACATAGTAACACTGACGACATTCAGCCAACGAATTATTCAGTATAGGGGTGCCAGGAACTTTATACTTTATACAAACAGCAAAACACCTGCATAATGCCTCACTGTGAAAGTAACTGTCAAGTCAGAAGATTTCTCTTTTTTAATTGTCTTTCTTTTATACTTATTCTGGTGAATGTTCAGGCTATAGGCTATCTATCTATCTATCTATCTATCTATCTATCTATCTATCTATCTATCTATCTATCTATCTATCGATCGATCGATCGATCGATCGATTGTAGAAACCCAAATTTCCCCCTGGCAACAAATATAAGTTCTATCTATATGACATATTTTGTAAAGAGTGTAAACAGTAACACTCCACACATACAGCCATCTTGATTGGAGTAAAACTGGATATCAGGCACTGCAAGACACTATAGCCACTCTAGACATTACAGTGCCACCTACTATATTAGGAGATATTTTCATTAAATAAATGAGAGTTTAAAGACCTCAAAGAACTTTATTAATTTATTTACATAAATAACTTACTTAATTTCATCTTGTGTAACTTTCCCAATGCATCACTCTGTTTCTATGTCAGTCTTGATTTTTATTTAGATTAAGCTACTAACAGTTATTGTAAATTCACTTGAAGAACTAAGTATTTTACGTGTTTCCATCAATTCCTCTTAATTATCTTCCCATGCTAATAATATTCCAAACATGAATGTCCTTCATGACCTTTCTTTTACTTTATAGTATTGTGAAGCCTTCTAGATATAATTCAGGACTGAATGTGAGTAATATTTATTACAGCAGCATCTGGTCTAATACAGAAGATGATCCTGGACATGGTGCCACTTCATCCCTGAGTCCACTTCCACACACAGGGCCTATTTAGAACTGCAAATTCACCTTCAGTTGAACCCAGGATGCTAAGTCCATTAGGCAAATAGTGTTACTGCTCTGACACACTGCTGATTTAGCTGGAAACTTTGAGCATGTTTCATGGTTGTTTTCCAGTTAACTTTTCAGTATTTATTTTATTATCTTTTATTTATGTTCCAGGTGATCTAAGGTTTTGGTACTTTTCTGTTGCATTTTCCCTAAACTCTAATTTTGTCCATCCATCCATCCATCCATGCACCCATTTTCTGTTTGTCTGTTGCAGGTTCTTGAGAAACTACAGTATAAGCCATGATATGCTAAGGTACACCTACCCTCACTCATGTTTTTTTTCCAGTGAACATTTTAATTGATGTACTCATGATTACTGATAAGGTCTTAACAGACATGACTTTTATTTTTTTGTCTGCACTTTCTTTTTTACTCAACCTCATTTCACCTGTTCATAGTTAGACACCCCCAACTCAAATGTTACCATATTTGTTACTTAAAGCCAAGGTGTATTGTTTTTTGTACCTGGTTCCTATTTGGGATTGCATGGATGTGGTCCATGTAATTAATTCATCCCTACATTCTCCGAGTCTATTTATTCTATTACGGGGCCATGGGGGCCTGAAGGCTTTATCAGCAGCATCATGTGCGAAAAAGGCACAAGCCTTGATGATAGTACTGGTTCCTTCAAAGAGCACACTCACTCAGAGGTCTGATGAATGGACCAGCATGTCTTTTGGGATGTGTGGTGCAACTGGAGTAGTTGGAGAAAGCCCATATAGACACAGGCACCCACTGTGCCAGACTGCCACCCTGAGATGCTATATAGTGAATTTCTGAAATATATACTATGTTGGCAAAAAAGAACATTGAACCTCAGTATGATTTTTGCATGGCAAGTCAATTAATTCAGTTAAAAGTTGGCTATTATGGGACATGTGGAGGATATTCTCCCATGAGGTTATGACACTGTTTTTGAAATCATTTATTTAGTCAAACATGTGAGTATTTTTTCTATGGTCTATTATTTTTTTTATGGATAGTAATATTCAACTGCTTTAGCTGTATAAATTAAATCATACATTAATTCACAGTTCCTCAAATCTAAACCTAAACTTAGATCTAATAAATGTAATAATAATACATCTAAGATTCAGCATAAGTCCTTACAGTAAGAGTTTGTATTAGATATTTCAAAAGTGTTATTCCTCTCTTTTTTTGCCTTGTTTTTGTTAATAATGATTTTCCACTTTGAATCAGCGCTCCTTTAAATTTCTGCACACATACACATTTTGTTCATGTTTGATTAATCGTGGAGTGGGATGGTGAAACCATGTTAGAGTGCATACCACACAATGTGCAATGTACTGTACAATAAAGACGAAGTGTTGGAATGATTCATTGCTTGGTGTTAGTCATCTGTCTGCTTTAAAAGACCTTTCACAATTATTTGCATGAAGCAGGTGCTGACTTTCCACTGCGGTACTCAGACAGATTTACATGGAGCTGCCTTTGAGGAAAGGCATCAAAAAGAGAATTAAAATTAACAATTTCTTTCTCAGATATCTAATTTTAAGTGTTGTTGCCCTGAAGGTTTTTGATTGTTACTCTTAATTTATGGATAATATAGAAACACAAATGTAAAAAACTGTTTCACTTTATATACTTTGCTCCTATGATCATTTTTGAAAAGAATATGTGAATTTCCCCTTGGGATTAATAATCTATCTATCTATCTATCTATCTATCTATCTATCTATCTATCTATCTATCTATCTAGCTAGCTAGCTGCTACCTAGCTACTGTATGTACAACCACTACCTCTTCATTAATATCTTTTTGTTCTGTCGTTTATAAGGTGTTTTGAAGCATCTTTCATCTATGGAAATGCAAGCAGTACAGAGGAACCTTATGTCAGTATTACCCGGAAAAGGCAGATGCCCAAAGATGGCCTCTCAGAGGAAGTTGAGAAAGAGGTTGGACAAGCCGAAGGAAAATTATTTACCCATCGGGCTGCATTTGCAAGGACATCTGTAGTCCAGGCTTTTTTAGGGTCAGCGCCCCAACTTACTCTTCAGCTCTATGTTTGTGTGCTTCAACAAGATGTTTCAGTTGGAAGAGGTAAGTTGGGCAAAATTGGTCTATTAGACATATGTAGAAATTTCTTTTTACGCAGTGTAGCCAGTAAACCTAAAATGAGCATAAAAGACAACAAACTCAGGCTTAGTCAACTTTATTTCATTGAGGGCCTCTAAACTGGGTTGATTTCAGGAACAAAATGGATGTGCTTTACCCAAAAAGCTGGAGCTTTATAAATAAGTTCAGGTTTCTTTTTACTTGTGCCCAGAATGTAAGAGCAAGACTACTGGGTACAAACAAGTAATATATTGATGAAAGAACATAATTTTGCAAAGAGATAGAACACATTTTGGAAATGAATCATCATTTTTGGAAAATAGTGCAAAAATTAGCAAAAATAACACAATCATTTGTATTGTATACAGGCAATGCATTAATGTGTAAAAGAATACAGTTGAAAGTTTTTTCAGTGAGGGCAATAAGCTTTCATTGTCTACTTTCAAATACAATTTATGCTGTTCATAGTGCTGTGTTTGTGGATATAGGTGCTCATATGGGTCATTTTAAGCCTAATTCTGTTGTTTTTTTTTAAATATATAGGGGAAAAAATGAGCTTTTTTTGTTTTTCTGAGGATATACAAATATCAACGTGGTATGCATACTATTATATGTCGTCATTTTTAAAAATGGTTGTTTTTCAGTTTGCATCATCTTTCTGTCTAACTAGAGGTGACACCAAGGTGAACAGCTTGGTAGCTGCAAGTATATAACCATTTAACTTTCAAAAGAAAAATACTTTCAGTAAGTGTGAGCTGTTCAAAGGGCTCTTATTATTTTCTAATTTACTCACAGACATCATGTGAAGAGGTTTGAGCACAGTCTTTTGGTGTTATTTATAAGACAACAGTGCAAAGAATTTGTAAGACGCAGGTTCATGAGTTTGTGGTATAAGGTCGGATAGCCCCATTTAATAACAGGAAATAAACTACTTGGCTTAGTAACAATAATAATAACAAAAGAAAAGCAGTGCCGAGGCACTTGTGAGCAACAAAATCTAAGGATTTTCATTTCCTCTGTCTCTGTGACCAGGACGTACTTCCGGGTTATAGGGCACATAAAAGTCTCTGAACCTCTCTGCAGCATCCCCTTGCTGCCCCCATGGTATCCAGCAGGGTTGTTTGGGAAAACTCCAATATCCATGATGCTCTGCTGGAATTCGGGGCACCTCCATGCTGCCTGAAGGGCTCCATCTAGCGGGGTGGGGTATTGGCCAGGATGAACGGCCGGCCATATCTCACTCTATCTATCTATCTATCTATCTATCTATCTATCTATCTATCTATCTATCTGTCTGTCTGTCTGTCTGTCTGTCTGTCTGTCTGTCTGTCTGTCTGTCTTTGAACAAATTATCAAACTGGTCCATTTGGGGCCATTTTCCTCAAAATTGTACAGGTTCCTGTATGATCAAAACTAATTCCGAAAAGCTCCCTCTCAGAATCACAAACCTTTATCTTCCAATTTAAGTTATTTACGTAACAGTAAGCCACATTTAAAAGGATAAACAATGATAAAAAGAAAAAAAATCATAAAATGTATGCATGGATTAACATTTAGGTGTGTTTGGGATGTAGTTAACTGTTTTGAATGTTGGAGAATTTCTAATTTTTGTTTATTTACTTTATCAAATACAGGTGCAGACATATCACATTTAAATTTTTTATGTTAATAAATATTTTATAACAATGAATCATATTCAAATATAGTAAGAGTGTAATGAGATTACATTAGTAGAGTATACCAAATACTGTACACATTTGTCACTACAATTTCATAGTTAAAAACAAAAGCCAAGGTGGCAGAGATAGCTTTCATAGATGCCAGATACCAACTTGAGTTGTGTTTAAAACTGCATCAATTAATGTGCTATTGTTAGTTTTTGGTTTTTGGCAATCTATAGCTAATTGTAGACCTTTTCAACATAGCATTTCTGAAATAAGTACTCAGTGAAGTGGAAAGCATCTCTACCCTCACATACTGTGTAATATATCCCAACCACAGAGTTTTGCATTTGTATCAACTCGGGGTATAGTTAAATGCCATTCAGTGCCTCTTGTATTAGCTCCTTGCATGCTGCAGAGAATTCAAGTTTTTTTCATGACAGATTACAGTTTTATTGCATAAAAAAGCACTGCTTGCACATTTTACATGTGAACAAGTCTGTTAAACTGTCAAAAGATTTGCAGACTGACAGGAGGGCTACAGATAGTTGTTGCACCTTGAGACAGGATTTGCTTTTGAACTCCACTAGCAGGGTTGGTTAAGATCAGAATCCATGCACCATTTCCAACTGGAAGAAGAATGCTCATGGAAAACCCCCATTTGCTCCAGTTTCCTGTACAGCCTTCGGAGTATCTGTAATGTCTTCAACATTTTCAAGAAAAAAAGTAGAACCCATTAAACCCAATCACTCCATCAGACATTTATTATTCCTGTAATTCCCAATATTTTGACTCTTTTTGTATTCTAATAATAGGCAATATAAAAGTGGATAGCACTGAACATCCATAGAAACTCATGTTCTATAGGATCAGTACTACACTACCATATCACACCATTGTTTGTTGATAAAAATGAACCATAAACAGGTATTTCATCAGCTACTAATAACTGACTAGTGTGGCAGACGGCCAGGACTTATGCCCGGCCAGGGTGCCTGGAGGGACCGGGAGAGGGACAAGACCTCCCCTGGACCACAGGAGGGCCCCCTGGCGGGCCCAGACAGTTGTGGAGCCCTGGAAGCCAGCACTTCCGCCACACCTGGGGGGAAGGAATTCGAGGGACACCCGGAGTGCTTCCAGGTGCTTATGCGGCACTTCCGCCACACCAGTTAGTACTTCCAGAAGTTCATTGGAGAGCACCTGGAGCACGTCCGGGAGATTATAAAAGAGGCCGCCTCTCTCGAGCGAGGGAGCCGGAGTTGGGAGGAAGAAGGCAACGCTCGGGAGGAGAGGTGGAAAGGCGGCAGAAGCAGTCCAGAGATGGGAGGAGAAAAGGGACTGACACAAGGGTGTTTGGTACAAGGCACTGTGTTGTGTGCGGACTTTTATTATTAATAAACATGTGTGTTTCGGGACTTTCTGTGTCTGCCTGCTTGTGTCCAAGGCTACCTTCCACACTAGAAAGAACCCAAATTAACGTTTAGATGTTTTGATCACATTTTACTTTAAAAATATTCTTTTTGCACGGGTTACATAATCATTAAAAGACCTATTATGTCTTTTTTCTCTCTTAGAGTTATGACAGCCTTGCTGAATGCATTTGTTACATGCCCTCATCAAAGTAAAGCATTTCTTTTTTTACTTTATATGTTTCTTTTTTCATCTTTAGGCATACTGATGACTATTTCCCTGCTTTCAATTGTTTATGGGGCTCTGCGTTGCAACATTCTCGCCATAAAGATCAAGTATGATGATTATGAAGTGGATGTGAGACCTGCAGCATATCTCTGCATATTCCTATGGAGGAGTTTTGAGATTGCAGTAAGGGTAGTCGTTTTAGTTCTTTTCAGCTCTGTCCTACAGATCTGGATTCTACCGGTGGTCCTGCTCAATTTCTTCATTTTCTTCTTCTATCCTTGGATTCTGTTCTGGCAAAGCAAATCCCCCTTTCCAGAAAACATTGAAAAGACATTGACAAGAGTGGGTACTACCATTGTTTTGTGCCTTTTGACATTTCTTTATGCTGGCATCAATATGTTTTGTTGGTCAGCTGTGCAGCTAAAACTTAATGACCCCGACTTGATCAACAAGTCCCAAAATTGGTACAGAATGGCAGTTTATTACATGTTGAGGTTTGTTGAGAATGCCACACTAATTCTGCTCTGGTATGTTTTTCAAACAGACTTCTACAGATATATCTGTGCACCCTTGCTTGTCTTGCAGCTGCTGATTGGTTACTCCCTAGCAATATTTTTTATGCTTGTATTCTATCAGTTTTGCCACCCTTGCAAAAAACTGTTTTCTTCAAGTATTGCTCAAGGAATGTGGGAATGTTCTGAGTTACTTTGCCTTCTGTGTCAAAAACGTAACACAAGAGAACCTGATGACAAGCCTAACTTGGAACCGTCAAGCACGTTTGACAATGACATCACAAATGATACACTAAATGAGTCACAGAACGGGATAACCAGTCAGGGTTTCTCTGTTAATCCATGAGGAAACTGGAAAATACTGGTAAACTAATAGAACTAAGTTTGCACCAGATGGAAAGAAGTGCAAGTTCTATACTTGAACAACTCATTTTCAGGATTAAAACGTTAGATCTCTATACAGATTTGAGAGTCTCATTCAGTAAGTTCTTTCATTCTGTGTTTGTATTATATTTCATACGTGGCTGTGGCTGGCTCTTAACATAATGTAACACTTTGAAACCCACTTAATCCAATTACTGGTTACTAGGGAAGTGAGCCCATCCAAGATATACTTGAACAAGACCATCTAAGACAGTTATAGTTTAATTTTACAATATTTATGTCTGCAATTTTGTAGAAATGCAGGTTACTGTATTTATACTGTGATATTCTAACACATACCTCTACATTACCACAAAATCTAAGAATTGAATATACACAAGTGCTCAGTATCAATGTATGTAGTCCAGAAATTATATTGATTTGAAACTGAAAAAAACGTTCTTTATTTCAAAATACAGCTAGCTGATTTCTCCCACAGACTTATTGCTTTGCTTTACTTTTTAGTCAAAGTTCTTCTTGTTCACTGTTGATAAACAATCAGTCCTGACCCTGCAGAAGGCTAGCAAAGATGGGAATGCCAAAGCCTATGCTGAATATTGTGCCCCATTTTTTGGTTTGTTTTCTTTTTAAACAAATGCCCTCTGTCATGTGATGCCCATTTTATTATAATTGTAAAAAGATGCACATGAGGAATGGGAATTTCTCAGAGCCTTTTTTAGTGATTTCTCAGCATGTGGTGTTTACCCTTATCTTTAACTGATCTTTTTTAGACTTCATTTTTAAATTGGATGTTTAGTATTGACTGGTCTTCTCAATGACATCATGCTTTATTTTGTAACATGTATATTTAACATGGACATACACCATTGCTGTATAAGGCAATGTGATAGAACTGATGCTATATTTAGTAAGGAAAGCAGAAATCACAATCAGGATTATTCCAGTTGGTGAAGCTCACAGGTACACAGATGAATCAGTCTTCAACACATTCTGTCAAGTGACTGCTCAATGAAGTACTAATGAGTACTTGGTTAAGAATAGTACGAAATATTGCAACATCACATATAATGAGACAACTACATTTTTCATCATTATTTGCAAATTCACACCAGAACTTTTTTCATACCTACAATAGATAGATAGATAGATAAATAGATAGTATATGGAAGTCTTATCTTTGTTTCCTATCATTCAACAGATGCAACCCTTTTCATCGAGCACCTGCAGGAACAGCATCAGGCAAAGGGATAGAGGCTGCAGTTGTAGATTAGGGGAAGCCATTTTCCAGGGTGCTGTGAGAGGGAATGAGGTGTGCATTGATGAAGCCTGCAGTGATTTTAATGAATGAGGATGAGGAAGCAGGAATGGTACTTAAGGCTGGCACAAGGTGAAACTGAATGTTTTGAGGCGAAGGTTGGCTTCACCACGTCCATGACTTTTTGTGATAATAATAGAGCATTGGAAGAGAGAAGTGAGTGGAGGAATGCCATGACACCTCTTATATGCCAATAATCTTGTACTTATGAAAAAAGTGAAGAGGAATTGAAGGAGAAGATGCTGAAATAAAAAGCTAGTTTGATCGCCTTAAGGTAAAAGCAGTAACAACCAAAGTGATTGCTTGGGGCTTTAGGACAGTAGCTTTGGTCAAGGTATAGAAGCATGGCCATGTTGTGAGAAACTCAGTCCAATGTATATGTTGTCAGAAGTCGGTGCATTAAAGTGGTTGTCATATAAAGGGTAGTTTGAGAACAGCATGCACAACCTTTGTTTGTAGAAGTGTAAGGCAGGAGTGTGGCCTACTGATGTAGTACACTAAGTGTACATTTACATGTCAACAGTGGCATTTTTATTAGATAAAGTAGGGGCTCTACTACTTAAGTGGCATGCTGAGTGCAGACTAATATTGTGTCTGTGAGTAACCCAGTTATATGACCATGTAGACCCTTGATCCCTCAATTCTGGGATCTCCCACAGTCCTTTATATAGTCCGTGACCCGGAAGTGCTTCTGAACCCTGAGTCCATGTGACTTCCTAGCACTTCCAGGTCAGATCAAAATTCTTCTTTTCATCTCAGAAGTACGTCATTTCTTCTGTCACTGTAATTAAGACGTACTTCCGTTTTAGAGGTAACATAGAGGTCTCCGAGCCTCCCTGCTGCGTCCCCTGGTGGCCCCGATGTTATCCAGCAGGGCTGGACAGGAAAACTCCAATATCCATGATGCCCTGCTGGAATTCGGGGCATCTCCATGTCCCAGGGATGGCTCCCTCTGGCGGCCTGGGGGTATTGGCCATGATAAATGTCCGGCCATAGTCCACACTGTCTGTAATGTCTGTGTGACTATTCCCTTTGAGCAATCTGAGTTTGGCTTAGATGTGATTGGTCAGTTTGACTTTGGTGATATAATGAGAAGGGAGTGCAAGTGTGAGATGCATGAGGAAGAGTAATGGCTTATGAGGTATGCTGAGAGAGTCACCTTAAAAGATGGCAAGTATAAAACTGGACAGGAGGTGAGAAAGGTGCCTGGAAAATAATAACAGAGTCCGAGAAGCAGGCTTTACAGGAACACTCAAGAGAGGGAGCACATTCACACATGCAGATACAGAGGAAAGATGCTAAAGGTGTACATAAGGCAAGAGATAACACATATGTTTTAATTATTCTATTACCTGTCTTTGACAGATACCATAACTGATTTAACAAAATAAACAGAGTGTCAAATCAAAGGTATAAACAGACTAGTGACTGACAGCTGAATATTTTTTTCTCATTTACATCTTGGGCATTTTATGTATTGTAAATTACCCTATAGATGTTGGAGTTGCACAGAAATAGACCTGTGTTTGCTTTTTTCAGTTCATCATTTTTCTGTACCAGAGCTTTCTGGTAAGGGATATGGGGATCTAAAGCCTGGAGGCAAGAGGAGCAGAGTAGATGCGGAACCTACTTAGACTACTAAATGGTTGCCCATCAGAGGTTAGTTATAGAGATACCCAAAAAGTGCCATTTTGATGTTTTCAGTTGGCCTAACAACACACCTGTGTTTACTGTGGGTAGAAAAGGACTTTCTGGAATAAACTTACAGAGGCAAAAGGGGGGTGGGAGGGGGGGTGGGGGGTTTGGTGTGGCACAGAAGGTATTCCATGTGGGAACTGAAATAAAGTGTCTGGAATTACTGAAAGTCTCAGGCACACACAAGGTGCTGGAAATTTGGAAACATAAAAGGAAACACATACATTTATAAATGACACTGATCAAGCTGTTCTTAGAAGTGAATTACTCAGGCATCTGAGAAGATCTGTCCCGTAATAATCATTCTAGAATATGTGAAGCATATTTTAATTACTCGGGAATCAACAGAAAACTACAGCACAGTCATGTTCTGCCCCTGCAGTTTGCTATTTGTTAAAAAATAAAACCGGTACTATGGAAGGCAGTAGAATTACATTATTTAACAGCAAACTAAATATGCCAGGATGGCACAGAAGCACTGTGGTTCATGGATTAAAACTGCTGGGCTTAGGTCCTGATTCTAATAATTACCTGAGGGTTTTTCTTCTGGGTCCTCTGGGTTTCCCACATCCCCAAAGTTGTGTAAGTTATCATAATCAACAATTTCAAATTAACCCCAATGTGAGTATTATTGTGGGTGTGTGCACAAGCGGGCTGCTGCTAATGTGGATGTTGTATTCTGCCTTGAGCCCAGTAGTGGCAGGATAGGCTCCAGACCTACACAACCCTTAATTTGGATTAAGTGGGTTTGAGAATGTTATCATATAATATGAATATGCAAAATAGACTTTTTTACTTTCTTTATAGATTATATTATTAATATTGAATTCAAACTTAATAACTTGCTGACAAGACCTTTGGTATTTCTTCACATTAGTGTTAATTTGATTTAGAGTAATGATCAAAATTAGCAATGCTGCTCTCTTCAGATACAAACGATTGTACGCAGTATTAGGCTGCCTGTCCTTAGTAATTGATTCCCAAACTTGTGCTTGTGTAAAAATGTGGTGGACGTTTTACACACACCCTTTCAGTTTTGAAATGTACAATAAGTGCCACGGTTATACTGCAAATAAAACTGTGCTTTGTAAATGTACTTCTCCTTGGTCACCTTTCCAAAGGGCAATATCAAGATGTCAAGCTTCTTTCCACAACCAGGTTACAGCAAAAATATATCAGTCAGTAAGTTAAGATATCCAGATTGCGTGTGAATGGAATCCAGAGACCAGATCAAGGCCAAATATAAGTGATTCCCACCTCAGCTTGTCTGCGAAACAAAGCAGTGAAATTGCAGGGTCACAGCAACTTATGGAAGATGCACTGACATGAATGCAAACAAATTATTTGCAAGAGATTTGGGTGCTGACATGCTGTATATATGCCTGCGACTAGCTTGAGGACTTTCACAAGCAAGTGTGGAACTTGATATTTTCCTGTTCTGTAAGTTTAATAATTTGAAAATGAACAATGGACAAGCTTTCCCTACAAGATGAAAGGCAAATAGCTGGAAATTTCAGAAACAGCAAAAGAGGAGGTAGTAAACTACCATATAAAAAAAGGATCTGGAATACACAAGTATACTAAGGCATGAGATACAGGTTATTAAAAAGAAAAAACGGGTTGGATGTTTTATTGACTATAATTTTTAGGTTTCCCAACCAACTGACTGTATGTCAATCTGATGTTGTTGGGAGTGAATGCTAGTGATCCAAAAGTGAACAAGTCATCGTTGTAAGTATAAATGAGCAAACCCCACCAAACGTCTTGGACGGTTAAACCACAAATTCCTGAATTTTTTTGTGCACTATTGCCTATTGCCTTTGAGAAGGTATGTTAAGAATATTCACTGAATGAAATGTTTGTTCCTTCCACGGAAATGTTTGCGTTCATTTTCATTATCTGTTTGGTTTACCTATCTTTGTCACTGTTGTAATCTCCATCACTACTCCTCCTGGTTGCTGATTCCTTCCTCAGCTGCTGCTTTTTCTGTTTGCTGTAAGTTATGAATACATTTTTTTTTGATATTCTGTTTTGTAAATTCATTTTTTAACAGTATGTTTTTCATTTTCAAGTACTGATTTCTTTCTGGGGCGGCATGGTGGTGCAGTGGGTAGTGCTGCTGCCTCACAGTTAGGAGACCTGGGTTCACTTCCCGGGTCCTCCCTGCATGAAGTTTGCATGTTCTCTGCGTGGGTTTCCTCCCACAGTTCAAAGACATGCAGGTTAGGTGCACTGGTGATTCTAAATTGTCCCTAGTGTGTGCTTGGTGTGTGGGTGTGTGTGCCCTGTTGTGGGCTGGCGCCCTGCCCAGCGTTTGTTTCCTGCCTTGCACCCTGTGTTGGCGTTGGCTGGGACTGGCTCCAGAAGACGCCCGTGACCCTATAGTTAGGATATAGTGGGTTGGATAATGGATGGATGGATTTCTTTCTGTATATTCTGATCTTTAATCTTATTGCAATTAACAGTACATTTCTATATATATAAAATCCAATGTCTGTCTGTCTGCTTTACATGAGAGAACTACTTAAAGGATTTAGATTGTTTTTTTTTTTTTTCTATAATTCACTTGAACATTCCGGCTTTCTTTTCTCATCGCACTAAGTATCATAGTTTGCTTGCTGTACTAATTTATTTGCATGAATCTGAGAGACATGCAGTAAGTAGGCTGCGCCAGCCTCGGAGCGTATCTTACATCCGCATAGCTATCGAACGAGAGAACTACTTAACGGATTTGGATCAGGCTTTTTTCTAGAATTTGTTTGAATGTACAGGTAGGTTTTGCAACTTCTCATTGCGCTAAGAATCATAGTTCACTTGCAGGAGCGATATATTCTTGCTAATCCTAGACAGAGGCTGTGGGCCAAGGGGAGGAGAAAGCATAACGTCACGAGTAGGGAGCCATGCAGGGCCCTCCTCACTGTCCTGTTTCACTACTACGCGGGCGGTGCCACGGAGGATGGCTAGTTCCCTATATATTCAAGATGTTGTAAATGAAATGTGTGTGAAATTAAAAATACGGAATCAAGATTAATGGTGGGGGCATCAAATAACTTAATTTTGTGTCCTTAACAGAGGAAAAAAACGGCACCAACATGCTTAAACTAGTATTGGTAAGAAAAAAAGAACTTCACAGGCATGGAGATCTGTTCTCCTCAGAATTTGGTGCAAAAGTGGCTGCTGACGTCCAGTGAATGTGTTGTTTAGGGGAGGTGGAATTGCCCTCGTCTGTCTTAAGGTGGCTTCTCCACCACCATTCAAAGGGAACTGCATGAACCAAAGTTAGCAGCGATTTCACTCTCAGATCCTTTCCCATTTTAGTTCAGCAAAAAACTGTAAAACGCTCCCCATGCTTGTGTGTCTGACATGTGCCTTGTCAAAATTCTGTCAAGAGGAATAGAGTTCTGTGCTTTATAAGAAGCTATAATCGTGACTCTTCGTGCTTTTTCTATCATTCGATGTACTGTACATCAATGATCGAAATTTGGGTTAAGTAAAATTAAACACATTTATGTCATATTTTCTAATCTCGTATGTTCACTGATCCATAACAGTACTGAATGGTGTTATTTGTTAAAGATGGCATATTACCTGTTGAGATCCTATAAAATCACATATCATTCTTTCCCAGCAAGACTTAAACAGGAAATGTATCAAGCAAAATAGTACAAATTCAGAATTGGGTCTTCTCTGCTAATACACAAATTCTGTACTTATCTTCTCTTTCTGGATGTGCTGAGTTGGCTAATTATTGATATTTCTTTTTACCAGGCACTCTCAATTCTTTGTCTGCTCTCTTGGTGCCCTCTCTTCACTTTCACTCTTCACAGTTTAAGTTCTCCAAATTTCTATATTTACTTTGCCATTCTGATTCTTTTCATAGCACATTATCTAGTTCTTAGAATTCAGAATTGTCATAGAGTTTAACCAATATGGATAAGGTCATATGAGTGATGCTCCCATATGCCAGTATGTCAATATGTAACATACTGTAGGTAGACCTGCACCATGACTTTGCATGTCAAATAACAGACACCCAATACCTTACATATCATGCTGTCTTGGTGAATCTGTTTCAATAATGAGTACATTTCTTACAGTGTGGAAAAATTATGATCTCCATTCAGTTATGTCCTACACAAAACTCTAAACTAGAGTCATCATGGAATGACCTTTAAGCTTGTTCGATTATAAGAAGCTGAGAATGGAAGAAGGTTGCTCACAGATAAGCTATATGTTGCAGGTGGAGGCATTAGATGAAGCAGGCAGTGCAAAGTTTTAAAAGAGATGGAAGTCAAAAGCCTAAAACAAAAGAGAGAGAGAATTTCACAAAAACTCAAAAAGTCAAAGAAAATTCTGCAAGGGATCTTTAGTGTTTCCCCTTCCTGGAATTCATTTCTACAAGTATTGCTTTTCTTTGTATAAATGCTTTTGGAATCTTTCGTTCTTAATTATAAACTTTTTGAACACCTGCTCTGGTCCCACCTCTTGGGGAATCATCCGTAAAACACAAGACACATATCAATGGCATAGAAAATAAAGCACAAAATTAAGAAAAGGAACATTAACTAAAAATAAATGACATAAAACAAGGAATTCAACCCCAGCCAGCAGGAGAACACATCTTGCTGAAGTACAACAGGTTTTTTTTTTTCCCCACATAAATGCCCATGACCTAAAGCATCACAGTCTTCAAAGAAAAAGAATAATATTTACTAATAACAGTTAAGAGTACATTTTTTAATGTCAATTATATTTAGGTACCACAAGAATGGTCCTAAAATGAGTGTATATAAAATTACTGTAGTAACTGAGATGGACTAGGCATAAGTAATTAAATTACTTTTTGTTTTTAAATGTCAATCATTTATTTTTTTTTAGCTTTTTTTCATTCCTGGATGTTGTAGTGCACATTTAACACTGTTTATGTTTCTCTTCTTGGTACTCAAATGTGACACTTGGTGACACTGCCCACCTGCCAAGTTGTTTTGCCTGCCTAAGGAAAAGTCATCTCTGATGGAGGATCACAGGAATCATCGGGTAGAGGGGTCCTTTCATCGGATTGGTCAACCGATCACTGACTCAGCTATGGAATGGCCAATACGGGGAAGCGGCGTGATGGTGAAGGTCTCCAGGACTCTACGCATCCAAATGGTATCATGTAATATTAGCTACTGTTGAATTCTGCTCTGTACTTGTAATATTTCTATTGCACTATTATATTGTATTGAGGATTTGTTCTGTTCTGTGTATTGTACTGTATTGTATTTACCTATTTTTAGGCTGTGGGGCTATGAAAAGGCAGGGCCTGTTAAGGGCCATTGCAGCACTTCTTGTGTGATTTTGGGCTACTGTGTATAAAAATAAATTGTATTAATTGCTTTTTTATTAGGTTGTTGGTATCAAATAGCTCCATGTTATATATTTTTCAGCCACTAGATGGGGACGTTTCAATGAACCATCATTCATTCCTTTCTTTCTTCACTTAGTACTTAAAAAAATTCATATCTCACTTTGTGCACGGCCAGTTTAGGTAATCCACCAGGAGTGACACAGTGTGTTTGACCTCTGGTACAGTATGTAACCTCAAAATATGAAACCAGCTTCTTCACCATAGGCCATTGGGCTAAAATAATATTTAACAAGTCATGAAAACATATTCACAGAAATGCTGGAAATGGGCAATACTTTCAAAACAGAAAACTGAAACAATTAGAATCAAAAGATAAGTAACAATAATTGCTTGAATAATTAATTAAGTAAATGAGGAATTTATTTTTTGAAAGCTTTTTGTAACTATTTTGTAAGCTGCTAAAATGGAAGTCTTAGAGAACAAAGACCTTCAGTTTAATGGACAAAATAACAATAATTTTGATTTTAAGGATAAGCAGTATCTGTGTAAATAAAGATAATGAGGAGCCCAAAATCTTGGTGTTTGTAGAGAAATTGGGAATCACTAGCTTATGGAAACTGCCAGTACTGATGTGACAAAACTGAATTATGGTATGAACATAAAATAAAAACTCTTACTTCGTTTGCAACATATTACCATTACTCATTCTAACTGGCACACTCAATGTCATAAATACAAAAGACAAAAACTAAGCTCATTTTGCAAATGTAAGATCCAGTCCCAGTTTGTTTTATGCACACTGCTTGAATCTGCTGACTGCTGTTGATGAAGCTAAGAACATGAGGAATGTTTGTAGGAAGGATCCTCTGAGACCAGATTGATGGGATTATCGGCTTGTGTTTAAGTAAACAGGAAAGATTGAAATTAAGTTTTCCTTTCAGTGTTAGTAGAGCAAACATTCAAAGAAACTATCTTGTGGACATAGTTCTTTCAATTTTTCAGCCTTTAAATACATGGTGGCAGCTCCTTTTTTTGGGGTCCTATAAGTTTCACATTTTAAATTCAAAGCCAACCTTTATGCAAGTGTCAGTTCACTTTTTTATCTTTAATAAATGTTGCAGGAGTCCTTTTTTTTCCATTAAAGGTTTCAGGAACAGATCCGATGGAGGTGTGTTTAAAGGAATAAAATAACACTTTCAGATTTCCTACATTATCATGTATGATTTTAGAGAAGTAGAACTGTCTCAGTTCAGACTGTTACGTTATATTTAGCTATATAAGCCTTCAGTATTTCATAATAAACCGTGATCATGATCATCCAAGGGCCAGACAACACTGCAGAGGCTTGAATAAGTCAGACAGCTGTATTTTTCTGTTCAACCACTGGTTTTGGGAATGAAATGCTATTTCTTATCATATGCCCCGAATTGACTTTTCATTAACTTAACATCCCTTCCAGGACAGGTCAATATTGCTCTCATCCAGAATTCTACCCAAGTAAATGTAATTTTATTAATTTTAAAGTATATACAGTAAAATTTGACTATTCTAAACCCCTAAAAAGTCATCTGCCTGAAGCTAAGCATGTTCTGACCTGGTCAATATTTGGATGGGAGACTAACCAGAAAAAGCTTGGGTTTCTGCTGAAAGAGGCATTGGTGAGGCCAGCAGGTGCTGCTCACCCTGTGACCTGAATGAGGATCCCAATGCAGTGATGGGGACACTGTGCTGCAAAAATGGTGCCATCCTTCAAAGGAGACATAAAACCAAGGTCCTGATTGTCTGTGGTTATAAAAGATCTCTGGGCATCCTTCATAAAGAGTAAGGTGTCCTGATGTCCAGGCTAAAATGCCCACCTCAGCTTAGTCATTCTGGCCCCCTAATCATCCCTTGTCTCTCTCTCACTACTTCATCACCTAATAACTCATGTGTTTTGAGCATACTGGCACAAATATGGCTGCTGTTGCTGCATGCTGCACATTAGTGGTGGTTAAAGTGGCTCCCCATTCACTATGTAAAAGTGCTTAGAGTAGTGGGAAGAGCACTAAATAAATGTAAAGAATTATTATTTTATAAGCTTAGGGAGGAAAATAAAAGCAATACTCTACAAACAAATGCCCTAACAATAATGGCTACCACAGCCATTCCAAAATGGTTGGTCATCAGTCACCTTGGATATTCTACAATGTGCAGTACTACAGTGCAGGTTTAGGATGATGAGACATCCATTCTGAGCTTTTATTCCAAAGTCCTGAGAGAACGTCTACACGATGGTGGTAATAACCAAACACCATCACGGGACATCAAGAAGAAAAGATTCAGAATGAGATGTAGGCAAAATCAGACATAATTATTAAAAAGGCAACACAAATTACACATCAGCTTCCTTACCAAGAATTTGTTAGGCTAAAATAATGAGCTTTCTAAATTAAGTGTAGGAACCAAACAAAGGTAAACCAAAGACTGGAGGTGCCATAGTTAAAGTCTGTTATACTGCCGTTTGGTGCTTGACTGAAAGAAATGACAGCACATAGAATGACAGAATTTCATGCCTTTGACATTCCAGCTTTATTCCATTCCTCTATTCTTTTTGTTATAAGACTTTTCAATTGTGCTCTGTAACATTTAGTAGAGGCAAAAAAAAAACAGGGAAAAGCCTCAAAAAATCCCAAAATACGTCTCTCTGCTGTGCTTGTTTTCTCCTCAACATGGTAACAGTATTCGAAGACAATCGCCGCCAAAGAAAGAAACAGAAAATGAGAGGACCACTGTGATGGGGCATACCCAACACTCAGGTATTACATAGACCCCCTAATAAATCAACAAGATTAGTTGTGTCAAAAGTCCAAAAAGTGCCTGTTTATCTCTCTCTATATAAATATAAAATATCTGTCTGTCTGTATGTCCGGCCACTTTTCACGGGAGAACTACTTAACGGATTTAGATCGAGTTTTTTTCTATAATTTGCTTGAACATTCTGGTTGATTTTGCAACTTCTCTCATCACGCTAAGTATCATATTTTGCTTGCAGGAGCGATATATTCATGCTAATCCAAGACAGAGGCTGCAGGCCAAGGGGAGGGGGAAGAGTGACGAGGCCCTTCTCACTGTCCTGTGTCATGGGTGTCTGAGGCCCCTTCCCAGCTGGAAAGCCTCTGCCTTGGAAGGACCTGGGGAGCAAGTGTGGACAAAGCATCACCTCCCCTGGAACACTAGATGGCAGACCCACTGGATGGGCTTCATGGGAATTGGAGTTTGTTACAGCCCTGTTGGGATCCGGGGGTGCTGCCAGGATGTGTTGCAACTGTCCCTGAGCCTGTGTGGGCGATTCTTCTGCCACACCCAGAAGTGCTGCCGAAAGTGGGTCAACGAGCACCTGGAGCACTTCCAGGTGACCTATATAAGAGACCAGCAGATGGTACTCTGGGAGCCAAGAGTCGGGAGGAGAGAGACAAATCTTGCTGAGAGGAGTGAAGGAGATAGAAGAAAAAGTATTGTGTGTACTGAGTGATTGTTGGGACTGTGTTGTGAATGTGGGAAATGGGGAAGGTGTCTGTGCTGGGTCAAGCACTGGTATAGCGCTTTCTGTTACACCTGTTTCACTACTAGACAGGCAGAGCTGCAGGGGATGGCTAGTTGATTATAAAAGCAAATGCAACCATGCTTTAGGCAGACATAAAGTCTTTGTGAGTATAATAAATAGTCATACAGTATAAATAAATAAAACCATGTTGAAACAAATTGGAGAAACGAGATCTCAGTCCATCATCAGAGCAGCAAACTTTCAGCATTATACCCCAGCACTTACTCTATGAGTGGAACCCAATCACAGCCATCGCCGTTTACCAGACGAATAAAACTACTGATTTTTTCTCACTCCACTCATTCCTTCCACACACCTTATTACGTTGAGTCTGCAGTTCCCCTTCATCCAAAACGGCAGCCTCAACCCTGTCCCGACACCAAACTGGGACTCCTGCGCTCCCTGTCCCCCCACCACTCTTAGCTGCAGTGGAGCAGGCCTGACCCTGCTCTCATAGATAAGGCACCATACTAATCAATACCTTTCTTTTACTCGTCACCTTCTCATTTTGCTTTTCCATCCACTTCATGTTCTTATGTCAGTTCACAGTCATTTCTTTTTCTTTCTTTCTTTCTTTCTTTCTTTCTTTCTTTCTTTCACACTTCCCTGTCTTTCATTATGTACTACAGATTAATCACTAGTCACGGAGTTCAAACACATTAATTAACCTACCACAATCAACCCCTATTCATTAAATAGAGATTGAATGTGCCTGCAAAAGTGCTAACCTCGTATAATGCCAGTTTAATACTATGACAAACCAAAAAAAAAAAAAACTCTAATCACCAATAAAACTGGTCACCTGACCAACACACTGCCCGCAAGTGGTAACAAATTGACATTGCAATATTTATAATCTTAAATGTGTTTTCTTAAAACTACATTGGCCTCTACATGTTTTCTTAACACAATGCTATTCTTATGTGTGGAATAATTTAAATATATTAATGTGTATTTATGTACGTGTATGAGGATATGGTTAGTTCCTTCTGGTTTCCAGTTGCTTTAATTAAATTAACTCCCAACACATATTCATTAAGAAAATGTAACTGTTTTTAAATTGTTTTTGCAGTACTTTTGTTATGTGATTACATTTTGAAAGTGCTTTCACTTTATGAAAGTGATTCAAAAACAGGAGGAACAAGTAATCCTTTATCTCAATGTCTTTTACTGTAAAAAAATCCATTGCCTGGTACAGGAGAGCAATAAATTATTGTGTTAGTAATTTACCATCTCACTTTACTATAATAAAAGAGAAGCTTTATTTATCTATAGCAATTTATGGCACCTGTAAATATCTGGAATACCTGTAAATGTATTTAATGAGAAACAAGGCAAAATGACACATTTTATTGGCTACCTGAACAGATTACAATATGCAAGCTTTTGAGGCAGCTCGGCCCCCTTCTTCAGGCAAGCTGCAGTCATGGACTATTAAATGTACAGTATATACTCTATATATTTCTACAACGTCAAAAAGACTTTTAGCTTGGATGTCCTAGTTGACCTCCAAACTCCCAGCTCAAAAGGCTTCTCTGTAGCAATCACCAAATTAACTTTTAGGGCCAATAACACCATTTGTAAGTCCTTGGTGGGGTGGGGGGTAATCAAACCAAAGCCCACGCTTGCAGTCCCACCGACCCCCATACTCCTGGCTTCCATGGTGCCCTGCAATTTATACTACAAATTGTAGTAAGATCTCACTCTTTCCATGTGAAACCCATTAATAAAAAAGCATACATTGTACATTGTGAGCCAGGCATCTCCACATTTTATATGCAGAAAAGTTGCCTGTGGGGACGCATTTTCTTAATTGCCCCCTAGAAAACCAGTAGCCAACAAAAGAGAGTTGTTCAGTTGCTTTCATAGTCACACAAACACCATAATCCCTGCCAAAAGAGGAAGTACGGAGCAACACTCGTCAGGACTGAGTGAAGGAAGAAATACATACAGTACATGGTGAACATTCCAGCAGCTGAAAGGTGAAACTCTGCATAAAATATGGCAGGACTGTAATGAGTAAAAAAAACTACTAACATTTTAGCTTAAGAAAGAGGGAGAGAAAGAAGGACTTCATCTCTGATTAATTTATAAATGGGAAAAAGGACCATTACAGTTTAGATCCCAATAGAAGTCGCACTGTCACAAAGAGGCAACAGCTATATATGAGTGTGATACGAGATGCCAATGTAATTTGAAATATATGTGATCAAAAAACTACAGACATACTTGTCAAGTGAGATGTGCCTCATATAGCTGTTATAACTATATTAAATCTTTCACCAGTTAACTTAAAAAGAATGACAAGTTCAAGTACATTTCACATGATGCCTAAAGTGACAGTTCAAAGTGGAAAGGCTATTAACTGTAATAGGAGACTACACCACAGACAAAAAGCTATTAAAGCATTTAGTTGCCTATTGAATATAACAAATCAAATTACAAATGATTTATTATTTATGTTGTTCCTTTGATTTTTTGCATGTCTTTCTTTCTCTATATATACTGTATATTGTCAGACATGCATGCTTAGGGACCTCCCAGATGGCTCAAGTAAGCTAGGTAATACCACTGCTGCTAACTAGGTTTCTTGCCTCTCTCTCTCTTTCTCCCTAATGGGTGGCAATGGGGATAAATGGGTCGGCTATGAAGAAAAATGTCCATTATTACTTAAATATTTTTTGGTAAACTCCTTAAATCAAAGCTGAAAATCTACACTTCAGTCACATAATGATTGCTTAATTTAAAATCCATTATAGTGCCGTACTATGTCAAAAAATTGTGTTACTGTCCAAATACGTACGGATCTAACTGTATGTATACAGTTGCATGGACAGAGAGTGTAAATAAATATAAAAAAGCCCTCTTTAAAGCTCGCTCAGAATACTATTCTACATTAATAGATAGCAATAATAAAATCCTCGGGTACTGTTTAGAACAGTGGCTAAATTAACAAATGGCAATTCAGATCAACAGTGCAAAATACCAACAGATATTAGCAGTACAGACTTTATGAACTTCTTCAATGAGAAAATTAAAAATATAAGATCCCAGATCTCAGCATCACAGTACAAGCCAAATACTAGCTTAGCAGACCCTGCCGCACATTGCATTCTGCACTTTAGTAATTTTAATCCTGCAACTCACCAGGAAGTCTTAACTTTAATTACTAAAATGAAGCCGTTATCAATAGTTCATTACTGCATGGCACCGTACCTGATGCACTAAAAGTGTCAGTCATTAAACCTTTACTTAAAAGTCAGACCTAGACCCACACATACTAAATAATTATAGGCCTATTTCAAATTTACCATTTCTCTCTAAAATACTAGAAAAAGTAGTCGCCAGTCAGCTTCAGTCACATATTACGCATTACAATTTATTTGAGAAATTCCAGTCTGGTTTTCGCACTGGTCATAGTACAGAAACGGCACTAACACGGGTTGTAAATGACATTCTGATATCCTCTGATGAAGGAAATTCCACTGTAATTATGTTGTTGGACTTAAGTGCAGCATTTGACACCATTGACCATTCTATTTTACTGCACAGGCTAGAAAACGATGTTGGGCTTACAGGCCCCGTGCTCGCTTGGTTAGTTCTTATTTATCAAATCGATTCCAGTATGTACAGAAATGTGCTGACAGTACTCCATCATTATACACAGAAGTTCAATATGGTGTCCCGCAGGGCTCAGTACTGGGACCTTTACTGTTTTCACTTTACATGCTTCCACTGGGATCTCTCATTAGGAAACATAATGTTAATTTTCACTCATATGCAGATGACACCCAGTTATACCTTTCATTTAAATCAAATGAAGTTTCTCCGATGTTGTCTTTAATTAGTTGTGTTAGTGAATTAAAGGAATGGATGAATGAGAACTACTTGTCTTTAAATACAGATAAAACAGAGATGTTAATTGTTGGAGGGAATGACGCTGATCACAGCAATATTTTGTCGTCATTTAACTCAGTTGGAATCCCAATTAATTTTACTGAATCAGCCCGCAATCTAGGAGTTATCTTTGACTCTAGCATGTCATTTAAAGCACATATTACAAAGTCGTCCAAAACATGTTTTTCCATCTTAAAAATGTTAGGAAATTAAGGCGCTTTCTAAATAAACAGGATTGTGAGAAATTAATTCATGCATTTATCTCTAGTAGGATTGACTACTGCAATGCGGTGTTCACTGGCTGTTCAAACTGTTCTCTATACAGCCTCCAGTTAATCCAAAATGCGCTGCAAGAATTATTACAAGAACAAGAAAATATGAACACATAACTCCAGTTCTTAAATCTTTACACTGGCTCCCAGTTAAGTTTAGGGCAGATTTCAAAATCCTCCTTTTAACATATAAAGCATTAAATGGCCAAGGTCCGCTTACTTGTCTGAACTTATCATGACTTACAAACCTGAGCGCACATTAAGATCTCAAGATGCCGGTCTGCTTAGGATTCCAAGGATTAATAAAATAACAGTGGGAGGTCGAGCTTTTAGTTACAGGGCCCCTAAACTGTGGAATGGTCTTCCTGCTTCCATAAGAGATGCCCCTTCAGTCTCAGCCTTTAAATCCCGGCTGAAGACTCACTACTTCAGTTTAGCATATCCTGACTAGAGCTGCTGATTAACTGTACATACTGCATCTCTGTTGTTAGTCATTAGCACTAAAACATAAGTAACATGATAATTATATTTGAATACTAACCCTCACCTATTCTGTTTCTTTTCTCGGTACCCAAATGTGGCATTGGTGCCACGCCCACCTGCCAAGTTGTTTGCCTGCCTATGGTAAAGTCATCCCTGATGGAGGATCACAGGAATCATGGGAAAGAGGGGTCCTTTCATCTGAGCAACGTTTCAGCCGTGGCATGGCCAAATGGGGAGGCAGCTAGATGGATGAGGTCTCCAGGACTCTAAAAATATCCAAACCTAATTATGTCATATCATCTACTGTTAAACCGTACTTCTAAAATTTTTATTATTATGCTGTATTAAGGAATTGTTCTGTTCTGTGTATTGTATTGTATTGACCCCCTACTTTTGACACCCACTGCACGCCCAACCTACCTGGAAAGGGGTCTCTCTTTGAACTGCCTTTCCCGAGGTTTCTTCCATTTTTCCCTACAAGGTTTTTATTGGGAGTTTTTCCTTGTCTTCTCAGAGAGTCAAGGCTGGGGGGCTGTCAAAAGGCAGAGCCTGTTAAAGCCCATTGCGGCACTTCCTGTGTGATTTTCGGCTATACAAAAATAAACTGTATTGTATTTATACCTTCAGAGGTTGGAGGAGCACAGTCTGCTCCATCTCCACTTTAAGACAAACAGAGGGTTTTTAAGTTATCAGCAGAGGTTGGGACACCTGTACAAATTGTTTGCTTCAACTTGCAAGGCTTAATTTACTTTAATTGTTACATAACATCACTAGATTGTAACCCAGTAGTTGTTCCCGGAATAAGGCCTATTTGTTATATTCTGAAATTTCTTTTATTCAGTTTTCGCTAACCTAAACTTTAAATTTAAACCTTTACTGCTGTCAACTGATTAAATTTGAGTAAAACCTTTGACTGGTAGTGTACAGTATATACTGTATATATAAATATATATATATATATATTTATTAATTTATTGTAATTTATTGTTATATATTGCCTTTGATTCTTGTAAGTCTGAGCATTATCCTCTGATGAAGACCCCTGGTAGGGGTTGAAAGCTCAGGAATAAAAACTACTTTATGATACGTGATTCATTTTCTCCCTTTGTGGATCTCCAGCTGCAAATATACAAACCGCATCACAGACCTTCTCTTCCATATATACAGTGGTGTGAAAAACTATTTGCCCCCTTCCTGATTTCTTATTCTTATTGTCTGTTATCTTTTCCTTTTAATTTTCTATTGCTGTATTCTGTGATTTAAACTGATTACATTACTGGTGTCCCTTGAAATCAGAACTATGACTGTCTTTATCTGTCCTTTCCCCTGTAAAATTATTTAGATGAGACTTTAAAATTAACACTCCAGTTCATTAGCACATGATGACTTTTCTAGAAATATCTCTATTGCTATATGTACTAGTAAGATAACTGGGACATCCATTCCAGGAGAAAAACAAAATAGCTTGTCACTTTGCAGGACTAAAAGTATCACCATGTCTGTTATTTCTCCCATGTGTCCTTCTCTTTCCGAAAAGAATTAAAGGGGACTTTGAATACTCTTGGGGTAAAAAATTACACTTCTGTTCCCAGGATGCTTCTCCCCAAACTTATATTTGGATGTTATGTCTGACAAACCAAATACACCCCCAACTTTGCGGTGTGTTGCCTATTGTGCCTTGCTAGAACTTAGTGACACCTTACTTTGCTCTGCTTAGCCCCAGATCACATTAAACTCTACATCTGACCCGGTTCCCCAGTAAATATACTGTATACAGAAATTTTAGAAGAGGAGTGTGTTGGTAACCTGCTCTAAAGTTAAAGTGACTATAAAAATATTACTAAATGCAGAGTATCATGAGGAGGTCATCCTTTAAAATTTAAATCACATGAAAATGTAAACTTTTTTATCGAAAGATTACAACACTTCAGCGCAAGGCAGAACTTCCTTTATATCAAGAACTAGTTCCTCTATGACTAAAGATATTGCGCAATCAAATAACTTCCACTGATAAGATAAGATATAGAGAATTTCTTTTCTATTGTTGATGTTGTTCTCTTTCAATATAGAATAATAATCTATAAATACAGTGGTGTGAAAAACTATTTGCCCCCTTCCTGATTTCTTATTCTTTTGCATGTTTGTCACACAAAATGTTTCTAATCATCAAACACATTTAACCATTAGTCAAATATAACACAAGTAAACACAAAATGCAGTTTTTAAATGATGGTTTTATTATTTAGGGAGAAAAAATCCAAACCTACATGGCCCTGTGTGAAAAAGTAATTGCCCCCTGAACCTAATAACTGGTTGGGCCACCCTTAGCAGCAATAACTGCAATCAAGCGTTTGCGATAACTTGCAATGAGTCTTTACAGCTCTGGAGGAATTTTGGCCCACTCATCTTTGCAGAATTGTTGTAATTCAGCTTTATTTGAGGGTTTTCTAGCATGAACCGCCTTTTTAAGGTCATGCCATAGCATCTCAATTGGATTCAGGTCAGGACTTTGACTAGGCCACTCCAAAGTCTTCAGTTTGTTTTTCTTCAGCCATTCAGAGGTGGATTTGCTGGTGTGTTTTGGGTCATTGTCCTGTTGCAGCACCCAAGAATGCTTCAGCTTGAGTTGACGAACAGATGGCCGGACATTCTCCTTCAGGATTTTTTGGTAGACAGTAGAATTCATGGTTCCATCTATCACAGCAAGCCTTCCAGGTCCTGAAGCAGCAAAACAAAACCAGACCATCACACTACCACCACCATATTTTACTGTTGGTATGATGTTCTTTTCTGAAATGCTGTGTTCCTTTTACTCCAGATGTAACGGACATTTGCCTTCCAAAAGTTCAACTTTTGTCTCATCAGTCCACAAGGTATTTACCCAAAAGTCTTGGCAATCATTGAGATGTTTCTTAGCAAAATTGAGACGAGCCCTAATGTTCTTTTGCTTAACAGTGGTTTGCGTCTTGGAAATCTGCCATGCAGGCCGTTTTTGCCCAGTCTCTTTCTTATGGTAGAGTCGTGAACACTGACCTTAATTGAGGCAAGTGAGGCCTGCAGTTCTTTAGACGTTGTCTTGGGGTCTTTTGTGACCTCTCGGATGAGTCGTCTCTGCGCTCTTGGGGTAATTTTGGTCGGCCGGCCACTCCTGGGAAGGTTCACCACTGTTCCATGTTTTTGCCATTTGTGGATAATGGCTCTCACTGTGGTTCGCTGGAGTCCCAAAGCTTTCGAAATGGCTTTATAACCTTTACCAGACTGATAGATCTCAATTACTTCTGTTCTCATTTGTTCCTGAATTTCTTTGGATCTTGGCATGATGTCTAGCTTTTGAGGTGCTTTTGGTCTACTTCTCTGTGTCAGGCAGCTCCTATTTAAGTGATTTCTTGATTGAAACAGGTGTGTCAGTAATCAGGCCTGGGGGTGGCTACGGAAATTGAACTCAGGTGTGATACACCACAGTTAGGTTATTTTTAACAAGGGGCAATTACTTTTTCACACAGGGCCATGTAGGTTTGGATTTTTTCTCCCTAAATAATAAAAACCATCATTTAAAAACTGCATTTTGTGTTTACTTGTGTTATATTTGACTAATGGTTCAATGTGTTTGATGATCAGAAACATTTTGTGTGACAAACATGCAAAAGAATAAGAAATCAGGAAGGGGGCAAATAGTTTTTCACACCACTGTAGATCATTTTGATGCTTGTACTAGAATGGCATGGCACTGCCTGCTGTGTCTTCACAGCAAATACCCAGGAACAAAGTAACCTTACATTTGTAATTGTTGCTTTTTTTCTGAAATTAATTCATTCCAATGTTTTAATTGGATGTCTAAAATGTATTTGTTTGAAATATTTATACAGCTAAAGTACTGCTTACTTTCCCACGTAGGTTTTCTAATACAATAATTAATTTTGTATCATGGTTTCACACACAATCCAACACTTTTATATGGATTTATTTTCATATTCCAATATATTTTAATCAGATATCTTTAAAGTCGAAGAAGCAGAGGATTAAAGTGCAATATACAAATGCTTGCCTATAAATAGAGACAACTATTGTGCAAGGAGTTAAAAATGAGGCCCCTCAAAGCTTAGTGCTGGGGCTGCAGCTCTTTTTTAATTTAAATTAATAATTAATAGATACGAATGTTTCCAACAAGCTGCTGAAATCTGCAGATGATACCAAACAAGAATTTTTGGAAAATATCTTAAAATTAGGAAAATCATTACAGGTAGATTTGGAAAGAATTTGAGCCTCATTAAATACCTGCCAGATAAAATGTAATTTAAATAAATTACAGGGTTTGTACATGTAACAAGTAAACCATTAGATAAAATTATAAAATAGAACTAGAAATTACACCTCATGAGAAACACTAATCAAATATGGTGTCTCTCAAACCTGATCCTGGTTTTCATTTAAATCAGTTTCTTAATCAGAGGCCAGTTACTTCCTTTCATTAAAACTATTGCTTAATACAAATGTCTTGCTTTCTAGCTTCTGCTTTCTGCCAAACAAATACTTACTAGTGTGGAGGACTGCCGGCTTCGTGTTCTGGCCCTCACCCCCAGGCCGCCTGGAGGAGCTCTCCCAACAGCAGGATCGTGTCCCGAGTTCCAGCGGGCCTCATGGACTATGTAGTGTTTATACACAGCCCTGCTGGATACATTGGGGGCCACCGGGAGTCGCTGTAGGGGGGCTTGTGAGCTCTTTTATGTGCCCTATAACCCGGGAGTACATCACGGTCACGTGACAGGAAGAAACGACGTGCTCCCGGGTTGAAGAAAAGGACTGTTTACCCTGACCCAGAAGGAATAAGGAACTGTGGACTGATTGGGCAGGAACACCTCTGGGTCAGGGGCTATAAAAAGACTCTGGGAAAGTCCAGACACTGAGCTGAGCTGGGAGGTAGAGGGGCGAAGTGTCTGGGCGAGGAGGAGAGAGTAGTATTGTTGGTTATTGAGTTTATGAGGAGTGTGGAGGGTGCTTTGTGCACATTATTGTTAATTAATAAAAGAGTCTGGGACTTTTACCTGTAGTCTGGAGTGGTACCTGAGGGTTCAAGAGGTGGGTCGGAACCTCTACATGGTTCCATCTATTACAGCAAGCCTTCCAGGTCCTGAAGCAGCAAAACAACCCCAGACCATCACACTACCATCACCATATTTTACTGTTGGTATGATGTTCTTTTTCTGAAATGCTGTGTTCCTTTTACGCCAGATGTAATGGGACATTTGCCTTCCAAAAAGTTCAACTTTTGTCTCATCAGTCCACAAGGTATTTTCCCAAAATTCTTGGAAATCATTGAGATGTTTCTTAGCAAAATTGAGATGAGCCCTAATGTTCTTTTTGCTTAACAGTGATTTGCGTCTTGGAAATCTGCCATGCAGGCCGTTTTTGCCCAGTCTCTTTCTTATGGTCGAGTCGTGAACACTGACCTTAATTGAGGCAAGTGAGGCCTGCAGTTCTTTAGACGTTGTCCTGGGGTCTTTTGTGACCTCTCGGATGAGTCGTCTCTGCGCTCTTGGGGTAATTTTCCCACTCCTGGGAAGGTTCACCACTGTTCCATGTTTTTGCCATTTGTGGATAATGACTCTCACTGTGGTTCGCTGGAGTCCCAAAGCTTTCGAAATGGCTTTATAACCTTTACCAGACTGATAGATCTCAATTACTTCTGTTCTCATTTGTTCCTGAATTTCTTTGGATCTTGGCATGATGTCTAGCTTTTGAGGTGCTTTTGGTCTACTTCTCTGTGTCAGGCAGCTCCTATTTAAGTGATTTCTTGATTGAAACAGTTGTGGCAGTAATCAGGCCTGGGGGTGGCTACGGAAATTGAACTCAGGTGTGATACACCACAGTTAGGTTATTTTTTAACAAGGGGGCAATTACTTTTTCACACAAGGCCATGTAGGTTTGGATTTTTTTTCTCCATAAATAATAAAAACCATCATTTAAAAACTTCATTTTGTGTTTACTTGTGTTATATTTGACTAATGGTTAAATGTGTTTGATGATCAGAAACATTTTGTGTGACAAACATGCAAAAGAATAAGAAATCAGGAAGGGGGCAAATAGTTTTTCACACCACTGTATGTATTATTTCAAAGGCTTGTGTTCTGTCTTCTCTATAGTATACCATGTCTGGCTACTTAATGCTCAGAACTTGTTGATGTTCCTTCTGCTGTTACCTCACCCTGATTCCTTATTTGGTGTTCACCTCAAAGGAAAAGAATTGCTAGGTGACCTTTGTGAACACATCAGTAACGGACAGAACAACAGTTAGAACAACACCCTTTCCACTGTGTTACATATTTCATACATTTGTCTTTAATATTAGATGGGTTTGTTAGTTTTGATGAGTTTGTTGACTTTATAAAAACTGGAGCAACATGGGAATGTTGGGGGTCAAATTCCAATGAAGCATTATACATTTATTTACATGGTATGGTTTTGGCCATAAAAGTTAGCTCATATACAGTACAATGATTGTGTTACACTACATTTTAAAACACACTTTTGCCCTGCTTCATTACATTAACATTAACTAGACTGGGTCTTCATGTCTGACCTTGGCACCTCATTTTTCTACCGCCATTGTGACTTGTCATGCTATTAACTTTAGCACAAAATCAACAATAATCGTGTTGAAATTGATAGACTTGATGATTATCTTATAAAGGCACATTTGTTGTTCATCCCCTGAAGTACTGAATGTGAAATTATATCTTGATCCAATATGCTATGACATTTAAACTCTGATTGACTCTATTGTGAAGTAAGAAGTATTTAATACTTCACCACATTAACTGAGAATGTGAGATTTCCTTATCTTCTTAGCCTTTACTGCAATAAATTATTCTTTAAAAAGGAGGTTCACATTTATCATCTAACATTTGATTATATAAATTACTTTTCTAATACAACTTATTCTCATTAGGTTTCATTGCTTCATCAATGTGTATAAAATATTGTAAAGGAATGACTGGTTGGAAAGAGGTCTGCCAATGACATGAATGTTATGTGGATAGCTGGGAATAGACAGATATCAAACCTCTTGTGGAAAACAATAGCACAATAGCAATGACATTTCAAAATGTCCATGTTATTATGGGGAGACAAGAGCCACTAAAAGTTGTGAAAACTACTGAAGAGGTGGCAGTAGACTGAGCCAGTTCAGCTTGTAGATAGATGTTTCACAATGTGTGATAGACAGAGCCAGTAGGACAACTGGGACTTCATTTTACAATTTCTGTACTGGGCTTGTTCTCCTTGTGTGTATTTCTCCCTGCAAAATTTATATGAATGCTTCATGTTATACTATAGCCAGGGTTTTAGTCATTATTCTAAAGTGAGAAGAGGCACCTGTGGTCTCCGTTCTAAAAAATCACCATAAATAATATTTGAAATGGAACCAATATATTTTCTGAACTCTCTGTGGAGCTGCAATGCTTGCAATATGGGTTAATTTTACTAAATAGGACAGCTACAGTAGAGTAATTCACTACTACCAGGTTTAGCAATAGTTTACTTGCCTTTTTAAACTCTGTTGCTAGCACTAATTCAATGTTCTTTCCATCACTAAATGCAGAATCAATAGGTATTACTTACAGCACTGATGTGCACAAAACCGAGTCCAAAACAGAACTGAAGGAATAGGGAAAAGGTGGAGGCTTTTAAAGGGGAAGATAGGAAGTGAAGTCAAAAGGGTCGGGCTCATGTAGGTCTTCTGTCATTGGTGTGAGCCCGGATGTGACATTACAGGGGCCGGAGCCGGCAAGGTCTCCTTACATTGGCTCGGTCCCAGAAGTGACTTCAAGAGGACCAGGTGGAATCTCCTGGGAATGGTCTGCAGGCAAGGAAGAAAAAGAGTCAGTCCACTCTGTCACATCCCAGTATGTCTCGGAACTGTCCTTACTCAAGGCCTTTAGCTGCCTCCCAATGCGCATGTGTATGACATAACTAATGCGTCTAACCTATTGTGATGGGCTTGGAGCCTTTCAGAATAGTGCATTTCTTTGTTGACTAAATAACACTACTCCTGGATCACTTCCTAATTTGCTATTTTGATTACTAAACTAATTTAGACATTTATAGGGTTTTATTACAATCCAATAGTAAAACAGAGATAGCATACAGTTGCAGGCATTGTGTTTTAATTTAAAGCAGAGTTACTTTATTCCGCTACAATTCATCAGCTGCTCTATCCATGACATTAGAATTTAGGATTTCAATAGTTTTTCAAAATGAAATTTCATAATAGATTAGCTGAACAGGTAATAATTGGTAATACGCTAAAAAGAACAGCTTCCTGGTCACTTTTTATTTTTTTTTTTACAATCAGCGAGTCATTCAGAAAAGCAAATCACTATGATTTTTTACATTCATAAAGCATTTAGAAATATTCATATTATTGCTCTTGTTTTAAATGCTTGACTCTCTTTTGCCCTTTTTTGTGTGAATTGCTGCCTTAACTGTATCCTAACAATGACACTTAACAATGTGCAGAGCAGACACTTGGACAAAAATGACACTGAATGCTGAAAGGCTTTAACTACCTTAGCATTAGAACCACTATTTTTCTCAAAGGGAAATAATGGATTTAATAGCCACAACACTGGAATGAAAATCGTGATGGCAAATTAAACCTTGAAAGTGTAAATCACAGGGCTCCATAGGATCAAAATCCCTGAAATCCAGATTCTCTATTCCATCCTACTTTTTCTTTTATTTCCAGCTTAGTTCTAAAGGCATCTTTCTGTCCTCTCTCCATCTTCATCCTCTCATTGTATTTACACATTCTTTTTCACCCTTTTTTAAACCAGCAGCCACTTTATATGGTACATTGCACACAACATCTTATCTAAATCCATCCATCCATCCATTATCCAACCTGCTATATCCTAACTACAGAGTCACGGGGGTCTTCTGGAGCCAATCCCAACCAACACAGGGCGCAAGGCAGGAAACAAACCACGGGCAGGGCGCCAGCCCACCGCAGTCTTATCTAAATTAAATCTAAATTTTAATCTTTACATTTTTTAAAATATCACACACCAACCATCAACATACCCAGTTCCTTAATGGCTGTGAGTACAATGCTGCGAAAATGACATCAGATTTGCTGACATGCTCTCATGTGCAACTAGAGTGTGTGGAAATATTTTTAACTATGTTTTGTGGCAGGTGCAGTGACCATGTACACAAAATGGTGAGTTCCAAGGAAAAGCTGGTTATGTGGGTGCCAGAATGATGAACAAAGGGTTGAATATGACACAACAGGTCATCAAAACATGAAGAAGACATCAAAAATATTTGAAATGCATCTTCTCATCATGTAGTTCCCCTATAATGAAGATTACATACAATATTTTTTAATCATTTTTCCACATTTTTACCTCTCCTGTGTTTTGTTTTGTAATCAGCAGATTGGGGCATGCAATTCTACGGCTCTACTTCATCTGTGGAAATGAGTGTCCCCTCCATTGGATGGGACAGAGGGGCACAATAGACATGAAAGTGATATAGAAGACTATCTACAATCTTATTAAATCAGTTTTATATAATTTTGTGTTCTGTGCTCTTTTTGTAAGCAGCAGATAGGGGACACATAGCAGCAGTGGAAATGAATGTCCCCTCAAGTGGACAGAACGCAGTGGTACAGTGAAGAAGGAAATGATATAGAAGACTACCTACAATCTTTGCAAATCAGTTTTGAATATTTTGCCTCTCCTGTGTTCATTTTGTAAGTGGCAGATACGGGGAATGCAACTTCACGGCTCTGCAACAGCCATGGAAATGAGTGTCCCCTCCAGTAGATGGGACAGAGGGGCACAGGAGACATGAAAGTGATACAGAAGACTTTCAGCAATATTTTAAAATTAATTTTCATCAATTTTATGTCAGCATTTATTTTGAAAGCAGCAAACAGGGGACATGCAATTCTACAGTTTTGCTCCAGCCATGGAAATGAGTGTCCCCTGCCGTGGATGGGATGGTGGGGCACATTTACACTAGAATCCCTGAAGCCAACGAAAAAAATCATAATCCTGGGCCACCTTAAATTCCTTTGCATCTCTCCAGAAGCATCTTTTGTTTTGTAAATGTGTCGATCAGCACAAGCAGCAAGCAGGTGTCATCCTGCCAGTGGATATTATTGATCAATCTGTCACACATGTCCTTCAACGAAACAGCAGGGCATGCCAAGCTCACCAAGGTATCATGCAAAGTTCTGTTTTATGATGGTCTCTATATGAAAAACATTAATATGTTACTTAAATAAAAGCAACATCAAATGTTATTTACCTATTTACCTTGATTTATTTACTTATCTTCCTGCAGCATAAAGTCACAAGACTGTGGAGCTTCCTGTGATGGACACGGGCATGCTGACAAACTACATGTGCAATGCCACTCCTTATTCAGGAAAAGATCCCAGTCATCCCACGGGAGAAAGACTTTGCAAGACTAAGGTCATAAAGCTTCTGAAACCATAATAAAAGTTGTGTAAAGTGAACACGAGTTTCCACTTTCAGCAAAAGTCATTTGTGTACTGAAATAGCAATGATGCTAATGGAGAGGTGCAAAGAAATTTATGGTGGCCCAGGATTACAAGTTTTATCATAGGCTTTAGGGATTCTAGTGTTAAACATGAAATTGATATAGAAGGCTTTCTACAGACTCTTTAAAATAAATGTGGACAATTTTAGGTCTCCAGTGTTTATTTTGCAAGCAGCGGACAGGGGGCACATGTTTCTACAGCAAAGGCTGCGCTCTGGAAATTAGTGTCCCCTCTGGTGGAAGGGATGAAGGGGCACAGTAGATATGAAAGTGCTATGGAAAACTTCCTGATAGGCTTACTAAAGAAACTGTCCACCTGCTATGAAAATGAGATCCCTGCCCAATTTAAAGGTGTAAAGGTGTGGTCATGACAGATAAAGGGAATACTTAAAGTATTTCATTCAAACGGTTTTAGTCACTCATATGGCAGACGTTCAACAACAAAGCATTTGCCATGGAATTTTTTTTTTCTTTTTAAACCCAGAAACAGCTACTTGCATTAATGTTTAAGAACAAGTGATCACTTATAGCATGAAAGTGGATTACTACATTTATTTTAACAATTTGTCTTTTAAATGTCTTTGCACATAGCTTTTGGGTGTTGAGTAATGAATTAATATTATTACTGATATTTTCCTAAACTTTTTACATTTTTCTTTGTGGATGTTTATTGGTAACAGAAGATAGAGCATACACGGCAAAACAACTGAAAAGATAACTAACAAATGGCATTTTTCAATACCATTTTAACAAGGTTTACTGTCCACCGTCAATCACAGAGCACCCCAGTAAAACAACAATAACGTATAATACACTTGCAACCTTAGAACATAGACATCATAATATCTTTGTGCATGAGGAAACAGCGCGCAGGCAGCTGTGCATGCATGTTTACTGACAGACATGACAGCATTTTGCTCAGAGAATGTGTTAAACCAAAAGAGAAATGATACACAAAGATGTGCAAACACGAGGAGATTCCTGCCAATCACACCTTCGTGTGCCTGTGCCATATCCAAAGGGACATTGAATTCCATGGGGCACAGAAATCTTCATAAAACCCCCAATCACCAGAATATTACACTTGCCCCTCTTTCAATGCTTTTGGTCAAAAGGCCTGACACTCCACCTTCTCCTTTTCGTCCTCTTAATCTTAGTAATAACAGGCACAACTCTTCTTCTATCATCAGAGTCTCTCTTTCTCTGCTGTGACATTGTTTGCCAAACACTGTCACTTACTGACTAGAAGACTAATCAATGCACTGATCGAATGGGCCGCAGCAACTATAAATTTGTCTGGTTAATCACTACATGCGCTCATTGCAGTGTAATGTGTGCGCAGACTTCATGTGGTAAGTATTAACCAGGCTTAACTAGGCATGCATTAGACAAGAAAACATGCGCTCATTGGAGAACCAGCTGTATGAATTATCGCTACTCACAAATACACAATCCAACATTAAAACCACACCATGATAGCCAAATGGGCACAAATGCATGGCGAGAAATCACCCATACAAAGTTTGAGAAGGCAGAAAGGTAAATATTTTCACCCATCCATTATCCAACCTGCTATATCCTAACTACAGGGTCACGGGGGTCTGCTGGAGCCAATCCCAGCCAACACAGGGCGCAAGGCAGGAAACAAACCCTGGGCAGGGCGCCAGCCCAAGGCAGAAGGTAAATATTTGTGAGAAAAAACTTTCCGTTAAAAGCTAAGGTATCCTGCTATTGCACAGTGTCACACACTGAATGCCTAAATTATAAACAGACCAGGGCACACATTTATTGTGCTCAAATGTGTCTGCAGCTGCCTTTGCCCAAATGTAAACAGGCCTTACTACCTGCAAGAGTTTTACTAGGGGTCTTGGAAATGATCCTTTTTGTACTACCAATCAGGTGGTAGTGGAAGAGAGAAAGAAGACAAAACTGAGGACCATTTTGAGCAATGCTGTTTCCTGTTCTCTCTATTATACATTATTGTTTTAGCAAACAAATTATTCTTAAAACCAATCGCAGTGTTGATAGTTTTTTTTTCAGTTCCTAGAAGAATCGTTAATTTGGAAATCAGTTAAAATGCTCTTCCTTGTTTACTAACCATTATGTATTCATTCTTGTGAGTGAAGACATCATCAAGTTTCACCATTTAATTGATAAGAACACTGGCACTTGGTACACTCTGGTTCATCTCGCAACAGTTCTGGGGAGGTGGTCTGAATGACTGTCTCTCTCTCTCTCTCTCTCTCTCTCTCTCTCTCTCTCTCTCTCTCTCTCTCTCTCTCTCTCTCTCTCTCTCTCTCTCTCTCTCTCTCTCTCTCTCTCTCTCTCTCTCTCTCAAGCTTTCTATCTGAATTGTGGCCAACTCCCATGGTTCCAAGCACTGGCATTATCATTTTACAACTTAACTTTTCCTCTGACTTTTTTAGTCAGGATAATCAAGAGGTCTTCCAGTGTTAACAGTAAGAAATGACAATTTGCATTCAAGTTGGCACACAGCTGTAAGTGCCCAAATAAGAGACAGAGAGAATGCAATTTCTTCAACAACTGATTGTTTTGTTCTTTCCAAATAAAACCCCTCTATTTTTTGCCCTGATATCACTATTACTGAATGTGACATCACAAGCTCTGTCCCCTGTGCTCCTCATCATGAAATTCTTAACCCTCACTTTGTTCAATGGGTTGCCAGGGTGGGCATTGTCATTGTGAGAGGGCAGATAGTGGGTGTCATTAGAGGAGTTTCTTATTTTGTCTCCTATTCAAAACAAATTGTGTCTGCTTATGCTGGCTTTGTTTACTTACAATTACAATTTAATCACAAAAAACACATCTATGGAAAGGGTGATTTACAATTTAAATCTTAATTTATCCCATGCAAACAACCGGTGCATTTTTTTGTCTGTTTATCATTTATAGAATTATTATGTAATTATCATCTCCACGTAAATCCCCAGGCATCAGACGAGTTCCTCCTCATGTTTAAACAGCTCAAATTAATTTCTGTGCTAGGCAGATAAGAGAAACACAGAGAAATGGCGTTAATTTATGAAACAGCAAAGAATATGGGAAGCTACAATGTCAACTGGATCAGTCAGCTGAAATGAAATGCCTATTTTAGACACTTAAGAATAAACAATTATATCTTTAGTGTTTGAACAACATACACAATGACATTAAATTCTAACCACTTGGTAGAAGAGGCTTGGTAACAGAGGTGACCAAAATCACAAACTCTGAGATCCACACATTAAACTGTTATTAAAGTCTTATATACACAATTTTTGGAGACAGGTGAAACTTCCAGAATATCAATCATCACCACAGCACTCCACTCATCTGAGCTTTATGGCAAAGTGGCAAGTTAGAAGCACCTCCTTAGTAAAAAGCTCATAAAAACCCACTTGGAATTGGCGAAAGCCACCTAAAGGACTCTCAGACTGTGACAAACAAGATTCTCTGGACTGATGAAATCAAGATTGAACTTTTTGGCCACCATTCTAAGCATCATGTCTGAAGGAAACAAGGCACTGCTCACCATTGCTGTGTAATACCATTTTTAAAGAGATAGATGGTAATGACAGCATCACGCTGTGGACTTTTTTCAGCTGCAGGGACTTGGAGACTAGTCAGGATTGAGGGAAAGTAGAACTAAAAAAAGCATAGCGATATCCTTAATGAAAACCTGCTGCTGTTTCCAACAGGACAACTATCCTAAGTGCAAAGCAAAGGTAGCAAAAAAGTTTTTGTAGCCCAGCCAGAGCCCTGACTTGAACCGAATCAAACACCTCCAGAGGGACCTGTAAATATCTGTCCAGTGACAGTCATCATTCAGCCTAAAACAGTTTTAAAGGATCTGCAGAGAAAAATTGCAGAAAAATGGCCTAATCCAGGTGTGCATACCCCAGGACGACTGGCTGTAATCGCTGCCAAAGGCGTTTCAAGTACTGAGTAACGGGTCTGAATACTTGTATCAATTTGCTATTTCAGGTTTTAACAAATTTTAAAAACTTTTCAAATTCTTGTTTTTAGTTGGAAATTCTGGGTTATTGAGTTTTTCTGGACGGAAAATTAAATGTAAACAATTTTAGCATAAGACTGCAACATAAAATGAAAAATATGATTTTTTTTAATGTTTCTTCTTGTTTTCTTTGAGAGTCAAGGTAGGGTGGATGGGGGGGTAGGGTGGAATGGGGGCTCAAAAACAAGCACGTTAAAGCCTGTAGAGGAGTTTATTGTGTAATTTGGGCTATACAAGAAATATATGGTTGTTGTTGACAGGTTCTGAGTACATTCTAAATACACTGTGAGAGGCTGCCTAGTTCACACCAACAATTTGCACCAACGTAGCATAGAACGAAGGAAGAACTCAAGCTGGGCCAAAGAAAGAGTAGAAAATTGATCTGAATCAGGTGAAGATTCCATTAGTGTCTCAAAAGAAAGTCTGGCATAATGAGGATGTCAGAAGACAATCTCCTCCCCTTCTCCTTTCTTCCTTACATTACCCACATCCTGCTTCGTACTTCCCACTGTGTAACACCCTGCAGGTCTTGCCAAATAAATTGTTATCAGTAATTGACAGGGAATATTACAAACACCCTTTAGATTTCAAAGCTATTTGATTGTGTAGATTGTATTTGATTATCTTAGCATTTCAAATCCATACATTCGTCTGCCATAACTGCAATAGATAGTTTAATTTCTGCAAGAATGGAAGCAAACTAGAAAAGCGTAACTCTGATTTTATACTGTAGATCTTGAAAATGTTTTTTTGGTTTATGCTGATTTACACTGGCCTTCTCAATATCAGACAAGAAAGCAAGACAAGATGATATTTAAAATGGAAAACATATTTTTTGACATTGATGTACTTGGTGAACATGTACATATCAGAAAATATACCTAATACTCAAATTACATTAATAGATTTAAAACTTAATGTACGCTTGCAGAATGAATAAGAATTGGCAATACAGATACTACAGACAATATAAGGCAACACGGTAACACATTTGTAATATAAAAAAACTGCAATGGCAAAAACAGATACAGTATATCATAGACAAAATTATAGCAATCTGAAAAGAACCAAATTCATAAGTAAATACTGTATTACGTCAATCTCAACTCACTCACAATCTTAATATAACATTCTCCAAAATCTAATTCAGGGTTGTGGGTACAGGAGCCAATTCCAGTAGCACTGGACACAAGGCAGAAATTGGCCCTGCACAGGGTACCAGTCGATTACAAGGCTCACCCACACTTATACAGTACAAGCGTCCAGACTCACATACACACAGGACCAATTTGAAATTTTTAGCTACAAATAACCTGTGTGTCTTTGGGGATGTGGGAGGAAAACCAGAGCTTTTAGAGAAAAATCCATGCAGTGATAATGTGTAAACTCCACATAGGTAATGGCATGGCCATTCCCCAATCAAACATAGGATTCTGGATCCTTGCCGGAGCAGCACAAGACTACAATGAGAACAATAATAGTAGTGATAATAACAAGAACAATAATATCAATCTTTTCATTACTGAACCTAATTTATGTAGTTCAGAGTTGTAGGAGCCAGAGTCCACCCCAGTAGTTCATAACAACGCAGCTCTGGTCAGTGTGCCAAACAATAATAATGATTCAAAAGTTACTTTGCCTAAGGCCTTTTGACTTTTGCAAAAATGCATTTTAGTTCTAATTCTCTTCCATTCTACAAATGTTTTAATAGGTTTCACCAGGCCCTATTGTACTCTGTAGTATTAAGCTCATTGAAAGGAGTCAACACATTTTAAAACAGTGGTGAGCAACGTCGGTCCTGGAGGGCTGAAGGAGCAATAGATTTTTATTCAAACCTAATTGCTTAATGAGAAGTTAACTTTTGATGATGAAGCACTTACTGCTCAAGTGACATTTTTTGTTTCATCAAGGTTTTCTCATTTGTTAGGATTTTGAATCCTTAATGGCTTATTTCAATCTTACAAGGCTGCATTCACTGTTTTTAATGGCTTCTTATTAGCAATAAGTTGAAGATGACTAAGAAACAAGCAGTTCTCCATCTAGCTTGTTTCCATTCTCACTTGAGTGAACCATTTGGTTTAATTAAATACTTGGAATGAAATTGAAAAGAAAAAGGTGAAAGACTGAGAATTACTCATTAACTTTAGGCTACAAATCATTTGAATGATCTCTTTATAAAGGAAAACAAATCTATGATGTAACAATGACGTCAGATTAACCTGAGTTGTAACACTAACAAGCCATGAAGTTAAATAAGATGATTTTCTAACTAAACAACTGGGTTGGCATACAAACCTTCTGTCACTGTTGCCTTCCAATCCTGTTTTAAAAGAAACAGGGGTTCTCAAACTCAGTCCTGGGACACCCTGTTGCTGCAGGCATTTGTTCCAAGCAGATTCAAAATCAGTGATGATAACTGATCTCATTTAATTAGCTGGTCTTTTTTCTCTTCTCTTATTCTACATTCACAAAAGTGCAACAGTATGATTTTCACATATATGAAATACTAGCAGAATACCCGCACTTCGCAGCGGAGAAGTAGTGTGTTAAAGAAGTTATGAAAAAGAAAAGGAAAAATTTTAAAAATAACGCAACATGATTGTTAATGTAATTGTTTTGTCATTGATATGAGTGTTGTTGTCATATCTATATATATATATATATATCTATATATATCTATATCTATATATATATATCTATATACAGTATATATATATATATATATATATATATATATATATATATATATATATATATATATATATATATATATATATATATATCCTTTGGAGTGCGAGCAGCTGTTGCTGGGGTGCCAGAATCCATTGAGGAAGAAAAATGAAAAAAAAACGGATGACTCTTGCTCTTACGTGCACTTACTGTAGTGCTGCGTGGGTATTATGAAGTATCGGATCTGTTCAAGTTCTATTTAAATTTTAAATATAAGTCATTTTTATTTAGTCGACAGAAATATGTTTGGTAGGAATGAAAGGTAAATTTAGTCAGCATTGCATAAATTTTTCTTCACCATAGAAATTTAAAGAGAAAATTCAACTTACATTCCTACCAAAGATATTTCTGTCGACTAAATAGAATCTACTTATATCCAAATTCGAGCTATTGAGGTGTCGCCTGCCTGACTGGATATGTCACCCTCGCTTCGCTCTTACTTTTTTACCATTCATGTAATCATGGCTAGTCGCGAAAAAATTAGAACATGGAAGGAGGATCACACTGAGTATGGCTTTACCAAAGTAATTATTGATGGCGAATAAAGTATCCATTATTCATAAAGCATCAATTGGTGATCTTTTTTTCTGCGTTAACCTCATATTTTTTCACACTTCTTCTCAAACCAAGGGGGTGCGAGGGTAAAATGAATCGGGAAGCGCTGATTTATATATATAAATACTAAAATAGTTTTACTGTCAAATAATGCAAACAATACTCGGCACGTGTTTCGCCCTAATTCTGGGCTCATCAGGCATGCACACTCACTGCACCCCGTCTCGGGAATTGAACCTCAGACGTCAGCGCTAGAGGAGAAGCCTCTTGTGTTGCGCCACAGCGTGTGGTTCGTTTATTTGACAGTATGTAGATCGGGGTGTATATATATATATATATACACTCCTGTAGCCACAATAAATGCCTTTATTTTATAGACAAACCGGGGATGAACAAGTTCCTTTCTACTGCAGCCACAGCCGCGACACACATAAAAAACATCAATACTAACTCATAAACGTGCACTATCATTTAGGAAAGTTAAAACATTTTACTCACCAAAAATTATTATTATTATTTGTAAACAAAATCCATCGTCCTCTCTTTCCTCAAAAACAGTTCAATTACTCTGTCGTACGGATTATCAAAGTGCTTCAGTTCCATCAAAACCTCACTTTCTATCCGCATCGAAGCTAATGGTGAAAGGCGAACCCGCCCTATGGTATTCCTGGCATAAGTTTGAATTCGCTTTAGGGCTGAAAATGTCCGCTCAACAGAAGCAGTGTACACGGGAATGCTCACCGCCAAAAATACCAATGTGAACAGCCACCCCATGCTTTCATTCAGATTTTTCTGATGAAGGAAGTCAAGGAGATCAGTGGGAGATTTTCCTGCAAAATCATTCACAGCATACATTACAGTCAGTTCCGATTTTAGCCGAGACAGATCAAAAAGAGCTCCGTGGCTGTTGTGTTAAAGTGTAGAAAGCTGCATGCGTGAAATTTTTCTTGTATTCCCGAAAGTTTTGGGGCTCGAGGAACGTGACAAACATCAGGTTTTTATGGTCTTGAAATCTATTCTGTGTCTGGCAAATAATATTGTCCAGAATCCTGCCATGGAGTGGTCCGTAGTGCTCACGATGATCTTTCGCTCGGAACATTTATGGTGCGTTCAATGGCATCATAGACTTCCTCATATGAGCTTCTATCCAATCAATGGGTCTGAATACGGTGACGTTGCCGTACGCCTGCTAAAGGGCCCTACTGACACCAACTCAAAATATGATTGGTTGAAATCCGTCCTTTCTCCTTGCTTTGTGGTTCTCTACTATTTTATTGTTTGTTTATTACGATTGTTATAGTTATTGTGTAGCTATTTTAGACTTAGTTCACTGTTCAGTTACCCATTTCCTTTATTTAATCCGCGGGCTCTCCGCTATTTTTTTGTTCCTTTATTACGATTATAGTTATTTATTGATTCCCTTCCTTGGCTGACTGCCTGCCCATATAAGGCACTCCGCTGTTTTTTTGTGAAGCAGCGTTTACACAGCTTCTCCACTGTTTTATAAACAAACGCCATATAAGGCCGTCGTTTTTCCTTGCTTCGCCAACTAAGCAGCCTTTTTATTTAATCCACGGGTTCTCCGCTGTTTTATTGTTGGGAGCTCTTCCTTCTTTTCTACGTACTGCGGTCACAGTCAGTTCACGTGATTGCATGGGAGGCGTGATGATGTCACACGTAGCTCCGCCCCCCATGGCCATCGGGCTAACGTCCATTACAGTATATGGAGAAAAATAGGTTCCAGTTATGACCATTACGTGTAGAATTTTGAAATGAAACCTGCCCAACTTTTGTAAGTAAGCTGTAAGGAATGAGCCTGCCAAATTTCAGCCTTCTACCTACACGGGAAGTTGGAGAATTAGTGATGAGTGAGTGAGTGAGTGAGTGAGTGAGTGAGTGAGTGAGTGAGTGAGTGAGTCAGTGAGGGCTTTGCCTTTTATTAGTATAGATTTAGAAGTATAAATTTTTTAATCTTTAAATGCTTAACTCATTTGTGTACTTTTACTTGGACCTTCTTCTGTGTAGTTTGCTTTGCTTCTTTCATTGTATCCTAATAACAACCATTAAAAAGAAGCAGAGCAGACACCTGAGAAAATAACACTGCATGATTAAAAGCTGCAACTACTTTAGTGTTAGACCTACTAATTAGTAAGTAATGGATTGAATAACCAGAAAACCTGGAAAAGATGAATGAAAATCAGGAGAAAATTATTGTTAAAAAGTATAAATTACATTTTCCATATAACTACTTAGTACATTTTAATAAAAAAATGACCAAACTTAATTTAGTAATTTTTACATTGACTTCATTGACGGTAATAACTGATCACTTCATTAGGCTAGCAGTCCAATTAAAAACAAACGTTGGAACAAAACCCTGCAGCCAGAGTGGGTCCCCTGACCGAGACTGAGAACCACTGCTCTAACACATGCTTACAGTAATGAAATCCATGGTCACCAGATAGTGTGATAGATGACCAGGGTCCTTGCCCGGTTAGAACGCCCTTCTGAGGAGAGGACCAGGGGAGAGGACATATCAACAGCAGTACCTTCCTCGGAACATGAGAGGGCAGCTCCCCTTGGTTGTATTGGGTCCACTGGCTTGGAGTTTAGAAGCTCAACCCAGTTGGGGTCTGGGGCCATGGTCTGCAACACTTCCGCCACACCCAGAAGTGCTGCTTGAAGTTGATCAGAAAGCACCTGGTGCAGTATAAAACAGGCCGCCTCACTCCACTTGGGGAGCCAGAGTCAGGAGGTAGAAGACACAGCATGTGGGAAAGGAGTGGAGGCAGCAGAAGAGAAAGAGAAGGAGAAAGGAAAGGAAAAGAAAAAGACAGAGCATTGTGGGTTTTGTGCACTGTGTGCATTGTGCTAAGAAGGAAATACATAAACGTGTTTGTTTTTGGGACTTGGGACTTCCCACACTGCAAATTAAATCCATGAATGAAAACACCAAACAAACTGTTGCAGTTGCACAAAATTTTTCCCAGTATTTGAAATTTGTTTTTTTTTTCTCTTTGACATATGTATGTCTTGTTAAATTAGGATGTTGATGGGAATCGATTGATTCACAAGTCAGTATAATTCAAACATTTGCTTAATATTGCTTGTTTTTCCATTTCATATTCAACAGTAGCTTTAATAATAACCTAACATTGCTGAGTTAAAATACTAACAAGCCATGAAATTAAATAAGATCATTAGCATGGATTGATAACAAATGGTGATAGTTAGCATGACTTTAATTACTTTAATTTTCTCCATTTTTCTGGGATGATTGCCTATGCTAGTTTATTTTGATAGGTTTGTTCAAACAGAAAGTGTGTCTTTTAGTAATACAGTTTGAACCAGTTCATTTTTTAGTAATATTATTCAATAGTCATATAAGCATTTTATTTTTCCCACAGAGCAACCCATATCTGCTTAAACCATAGACGTACTGTATTTGGATAGATGCTAGCATTCAACTGAAACAACTGCTATGAATGCACAGTGCATTAACATGCTGGGCAGGACATGAGAGCACAGACATGATTGTTTCAGCTCTCTACACATGTGTGATGGGTTTATAAGTTGGGCTTCAATAGCACTAAAACACCTGGTCAGATCACAGAGCAGCATGATTTCTTTGAATGTAATGGGGCGTTACTGACTCTCATTAATAACTTGCTATTATTACAGTGTAGCTCACAATATAATAATAATAATTAATTGCATTTATGTAGCTCTTTTCTCCCTACTCAAAGTGCCTACATAGAAAGAGGGGAGCCACGTCAAGCATTCAGCTGGATGATGTGGCATCAGACATTATTTCATCAGTTTGCTCACCACACCTTAGCTATTAGGTGGTGATGTGTCAGGAGAGTTAGCCAATTGGAGACAGGAGAGGATTAAGAGGCTGAAAAGGACAAGCAATTTGGCCAGGGCATCAGAATGAACCCCACTCTTTTCACAAGATGCCCAGGGATCTCTGATAACCACAGAGAGTCAGGGCCTTGTTTTTACAAGGATGGTACCATATTTACAACACAAAGTACTGTACTTGTCTCTGCACTGCGGCATTGGGATCCACATTCAACCCTCAGGGTTAGCTCCCCCTGCTGGCCTCACCAACACCTCTTTCAGCAGCATTTTTCCTAGATGGTCTCCCTTCCAAGTACTGGCCAGACCTAAACATGCTTAGATTCAGGTGAATGACCTGTTCTGAAGTGCAGTTGGCATGGCTGCTGACAAAAATATATAAAGTATAATATATAAAGTTAAAAAGAATACAGGTAAGCAAGTAAAACAATTGGATTAATGCCTAAGAACATGATTTGTAACGGGTATCATATCTTTACAGGTCCTACATACCATAGCTTTGAAAATTCCAGTATTTTGAATTTAAAATATTTATCTTCATTCTTTACACTTTCACATTAATACAGTTTTGCAAAGCAAGATTCTTCAGCCTCATTTTTATTCTCAGTTTATCCTCATAAAAATGCTTCCCCTTCCAGTGGTGCTTCCTACTTTGAATCAGACACTGATGGGATGAGCTGTGGTGCCTCATAGTCTACAGCTGGATTAAGCATGTTCGGTCAATAGACAAATGAAGTTTCCTCCAGCCTGGCCCTTTTCTTTCTCTGCTCTCTAAGTGGATATGGGAGGAGGCATCTGATCTGATTTGAATAAAATGTGGTAGTATATTTGTAATGCAAACACTAAAATATATACTACTGTATTTACAGTATATATTAATAAAAGAACACAAAGCTGTGTTTAAAAATTACAAGAACACAAGAAATTAATTATTTCCAGTCACATCCAAAAAAAAATCACCCAGCCAGCCTACAGTCAGATGAAAACCCTACTGTACATTAAGAAGAAAATGCTGCCACCCATTTCAGTGGTCAACCCCTTTCATACAGTAAACTACAACATTAAACCCCCTGCCTAATATTGTGTAGGTCCCCTACGTGCCGCAAAAACAGCTCTGACCAATCAATACACCTCTGAAGGTGTCCTGTGGACATTAGCAGCAGATTCTTTAAGTCCAGTAAGTTGCATGATGGGGCCTCCATGTATCAGACTTGATTTTCTAGCACATGCCTCAGATGCTCAATTAGATTGAGATCATGGATCATTGAATCTTGAGGCCCAGTGAACACCTTGAACTTGTTGTAATGTTCCTCAAATCAATCCTGAACAATTTTTGCACTGTGGCAGGGTACATTATCTTGCTGAAAGAAGTCACAGGAAATACCAATGCCACTAAGGGGTATGCATGGTCTGCAACAATCTTTAGGTAGGTTGTACATGTCAAAGTAACATTCACATGAATGCCAGTACTGAAGGTTTCCCAGGAGAACAGTTTCCAATGCATCACACTGCCTCCACTGGATTGCCTCCTTCCCCTAATGGATCCTGCTACTATTACTTCCCCATGTAAACGACTCATATTCACACCCTTCTGTCCTCATGATCTAAAAGAAAACATGATTCATCAGGCCAGGCCACTTTCTTCTGTTGCTCCATAGTTCAGTTCTGAGACTCACAATCCCATTACAGGAGCTTTAGGCAGTGGACAGGTGTCAGTATGGGCACTAGACCAGTCTGTGGCTACACAGCTCCATATGCAGCAAGCTGCAATGCATTGTGTGTTGTGACACCTTTCTCTGATGGACAGCATTACGTACCTCAGTAATTTGTGCTGCAGTAGCTCTTCTGTGGTATCAGACTAGGTGGGCTAGTCTTCACTCAAAGAGTCTTGGACATCCATGACCCTGTGACTGGTTCACCGGTTGTTCTTCTTGGATTACTTTTGGTAGGTACTAACCATTGCATACCAGGAACACCCCAGAAGACCTGCTGTTTTTGAGCTACTCTGACCCAGTCATCATGCCATCTCAATTTGGCAATGGTCAAACTCAATTAGATTCCTACACTTGCCCATTTTGTTCCTCTTCTAACATATCACCTTCAAGAACTGGCTGTTCACTTGCTGCATAATATATCCCACCTCTTGACAGATGCCATTATAACAAGATAATCAGTGATATTCACTTCATCTGTCAGTGGTTTTAATGTTGTGGCTGACTGGTGTATACATCAAAGGCTGAATATTTGTATCGTATCGGCACATTTTTGGTTTAGGTTATAGAATGCTGTCTGTGAACATAGTAAACACAATATTGTTAGTGCTGATTTAGGAGTGATAAAGGAGTGTGCTGCTTTAAATCTGTAAGAAAACAAACTAGTTTTTTTTTAATTAGTTTTTATTTCTTGCATTTGATCACATCATTTTTAACAGAAAATAGTAAATACAACAGAAAGGGATCAGTTTACTAATTTGCAGGAATAAGCCTGAAAGCTAGTCAGCTGCCCTTTGTGAAGAGATTGCAATAGAGGTACTTTTTCAGTTCCTTTTTTTGCACAGCTATATTTCCAGCTCCATCTGTCGAGTACAGAAGTCAGTTTGAATCTCAATCATGGCCAACTGGTTTGTGAATGAGGGGCTTTCCATTTTCGTCATTGTAAGTAGTGGATTAAGATAAAAGCTTCACCTTGCTTGATAATAATGTACTTTGAATGTATTTAGAAATATTATTTGGTTTCTTCCAGTTGGTGTGGCTTGGTATCAATGCATTTCTATTTGAACATTTCTATTTTGTGTACCTGGATAAAAAGTTTTACTACACAAGGCAGCTTACTGGGGTAAGTGGTATTTATTTTTTCTCTCTTTTATTAACCATTACTTCAGTACAATAGTTAAGTAGAAGAAATCTTTTCTATATAACAAGGCTTCTTAGTGGGTAATAGTATGTTCTGTACCAGTATCTGTGTCATATTGGAAATTCAGTCTTAAAGCAATCCAGTCAATGAGACTAAATATTAATGATGTTAGCCTACTGTACATTGTCCCTAATATGCATTTTCAAAAATAAGAAACAACTAATAATCTTATGGTAATTTGCTTGAGTTATTGATTGTCTCAAATTCTGAACACAGTTTAAACCTTTGAATGAATGGATATAAAAGATATCCTAAAAAATGATATTTATATAATAATCATTAAAAATAAACAGTGATGCCCATATTTGAATAAGAAATTTTACATACTTTATAAATATTTATGTATCACACTTAAATGCATTATAATAAAGGAAGTAGATTCAAAAGTTTTAGTACTTTCACTAAAAGAAAATAAAAGAAAAAAAATCTAAAAAATAACAGAATAAATAAAATGAAAATATGTAGTACAAGAAAATCTAAACTGTAAGAAAATTATATTTCTTTTCTTGCTTTTGGGCTATATAGTTACTTTTAGAAATATTTTTATATTAAAGGTTTAACGATATATGTATAATTTACAGTATATAGTAAATTGCTGGCAGATTTTGAAGAAAAACAGATGTAGAATATGCAATATTTTGTTTTGTTTTACTTTATAATGTCAGTTTAAGATGAATAATTCTGCATCCAAACATATTATACACTCACATTCACATGCACACTCACATATACTGCATATATATATACATGCACTATCAGTCAAAGGTCTGTACACGGAAATGTTTGAGTTTTTGATGGAAAATTATACCTTTTTTTAAAATCAAGATACTATTAAATTGATCTAAAAATATAGCCAAGATATTCCTGGTGCTTCTAATGGCTATTCTATTCTTCTAATTGTTATTTTTCAAATTTGACTGTAAAGCACAATTATATACATACTTACAGATGTCCTCATGTCAGCTAATACTTTATAGGATCATTTCACTGCCTGTTTTTCCTGACTATTTTTAATTATTTAACTATATTCAAATCATTATTATATTCATACCACCTGGCACACCACCAAATTTCAGTCAGCTCTAATTTCTATTGTTCCTTCTGTAGGCCTCATTCAAGGAATGGCTTCAAATGTGGCAAACACATTTACATACACACAGTGCAAACATACATACATAAATACATATATAAATGCATACAAACATACATACATTCATTCAGTGCAAGCATACATACATAATACATACAAGCATACATACATAATACATACATGCATACATACGTTCATAAATGCATACATTTAGCATCCCAAATGGAAATTGCAGTGTTCCATACATTGGCCCTGTTAGCGTAGACTCTTGTTCCTGTGTACATGTTGGTTTTTTGACTCCTGACACCTCTTATATGTCTAGTACATGCTTGTTACATTAATATGTAACTCTAAATTGGTCTGGGGTGAGTGGACATGGTGTACTGTTAGGTGTACATGAAAGTGTTACCTGCAATGGGTTGCCATTCATCCATAGTTAGCTCCTTCCGTGCATCTGATTTTGTAAAGAAAGGCTGAAGATTTAATAGAAAATGTTGGGTCATAAAAGTGACTCATGTAATGTAAAAATGTTTGAACCACAGGTTGATTTATAACTAGAAGTGAGTATGGGTGTGTTTTCTGACAACTTGCTACTTTTAATTTACTGCTGCTAAGATAGGCTCTGGCTTTTTGAAACCTAAGTAGGACTCTTAATATGTCTTCTTAAAACATGTTCTCATTACTCATACTTTCGATTTAATTTTATATCTCCAGCAGGGGTGCAATCTCTCTTGTTCTTTCACTCATTCTCTCCCCAAAAGTTAAATATTTTAAGTAAATTTTTGATTTCTGATAGCCAAACCTACTTCACTGTTGTTGTGTAAGTGAAAGTGATCAAAGCTAAAAAAAATACAGCATGGCTCACCCTAACAGTACACAGGAATATGCTATTTTTGTCCTTAAGACAGTGCATTACTTTAAGTAAATAAATGAGCCTTACTCGAGTTAGCGTGGGTGTATGTATGAGCATAACCTGCAATGAACTGACAGCTCATCCGGGACTGTTGACTGCCTTGAGCCCAGATGTGCTAGGATAAGCTCCAGTAATTACCGAAACATGAACTGGAATACAGTAAGTGCATTCAAGAAATGGTTAAAAGCGTAGATGAAAAAGTGAAATAAATATCAGTAGGCGTTAAAACAAAGTCTGTTTATCAAAATTTGTGTATGTTCATACTTTGAGTTTCGGTTCTTATGAGTGCACACAATTAACATGTTAATTCTTTTTCCATTAATTTGCCATTGCTTTGGAATGATTACTCCTTTATCAACCCTGTGATTTCTTTGTTCATAGGAGAAAGGGATAAATATTGATGGAGAGATGCATTTGTAATAAATTATGCTTTATTATTCTATAGTGTCTCTATTGCAATGACATTTTCAGAGAAATAAATATAAAAATTGTTTTGTTATCACCAGTTGGAATTAGTAGCAGATCGCTAATACTTTAATAGTGTATTCTAGGTACAGAGCTTTTAAAAGAATTATAAAATATATATATTTTAAGGAAAAAAAAACACACCCAGAAACTTTTTTGCAGCTTCAAAAGGATCAGGTTGTGTGTATTAACATGCAGGTATACCTAATAAAGTTAGTATTTCTGTGTCACTAGAGAGGTTAATACTTTAAGTAATGTACATTTTAGTATTACAAAATAAAGCCAAAGACAGAATATCTCAAGGGTTTAGTAATTTTGTAGAAATACACAGGACACGATTTGATGTTCTTACCTTATTTTTTTCTTATTGTAATTAGAATGAATAGGCTGTTACAATGAGCCAAATTAAGAAATCTCATAGATTATATATCAGATTTTTTTTCTTGAGTTGTTTGTAAGGCTAATCTGTAAGATTCTGGTGGGATATTAGAGATGAACAATGAGGATGTACAAACAAAAGGTGACTTTCTCCTTTCCATTTCAGGATGCTTTGTCTTGGGCCAGAGCTTCAGCTGCCTGCCTCAATTTCAACTGTTTGCTCATCTTGCTACCTGTTTGCAGGAACTTGCTCTCCTTTCTCCGTGGATCATGCCAAGTAAGAAAATCTGCTTTTGCCTAAAACTGTTTCCACTGTTCAGATGTTATTTCTGCTGAGTGTGAGACAAAGAACAATAAGGATCAGTTCATAGCTATATCGAAGCCGCGCTTTTATTCATAAAACCATGTGTGAGAGGAAGAAGCAGAAAATTTCTGGAAGGAGCTGAATTTTGTTTGTAATGTTTATAAAGTTTCATTTTTGTTTTCTGTGCTAAAATAACTTGTGTGATAAAATAAGAACACACAGAGACAAGATAAAGAGTTGAGTATCCTCCTTGTATATCGGTTGTATTCCAGTAAGGATTATGGTCAAAATAAGTCATAATAAACATTTGACTATCACAGCATGAATTCATTGAGTATTTATGGAGGTTTTGCAGGAAGTACAATTAGTGGGTAGGAAATGACGTTGATTGTAGAAGCCAGGGATGATGTTGGAATTTGGGGGACGGAACTGAGGTCATCATGTGGGGACCGGAAGAGAGTCTTCAAGCATGAACATGATAGAGGATTTGTGCACAATGTACCAGGTATTTTGTGCATTAGTGCATTGATCCAATCCTCTAACTTTAGGTTTTTCACGCGCTATCGACCCCTTTGGCTGTCCCCTATTTGCACTCATATGTGTGACACTTGTTATGTTACTTGACTGCTGCAAAATGTACCTTATATGTTAATGCTTTGGTGTTTGCTTAAGAATTACCTGAAATTTTTCATAATCAGTTTAAGCTGAAGGTGTAAAAAGCTCTATGGTATCATAAGACTAGAATTTTAGCAATTCTGCTGTGGGGTGGTGTTTGACTATAAGAGATATGGAAATGCATCTACTACAAAGATGCACAAGAGTGCTTTTTATAACCCTTATTTCTGAGCTACACATCGATGCCTTACTATAGTCTTCTAACTCTAATTTCAGAAGCATATGAGCTCAATAAACTTAATTTGAAAAAAGGCAAAGTTGTCTAGGGAACAGGTTGACCACATCACATCTACAGTAGATTAGCTTTGTAATATTTGTCAAAGAGCTTGTTAGAGTGAAGAAATAAAGACAGGAAAGTCAAACCACGAATCCCCTGTGTTACTCCTGACACTTAAAGTAATGCAAGAAATAAGCAGCCCGGAAAGATTAATTATCTAGGAACACAAGGTTGTATTGGTGTTTATTGCAACACTTTATTTTACTTTTGTTTATGGAACTATTTATTTGAATAATCCCTACAGATTCAAATTTCTTAAAGCTGCTTTTCCTGCCTGTACATTTGTGCTATTTTACTGCTGAGGGTTCCTTTGTCAGTCAGGTCAATCAAGGGTGAGTGAGAGAGCATACTCACATTAGGAAGGTTACAGTGGCAGTCCTACTGCCCCCCAGGCAGACAGTACCAGGAGAAACCAAGATCAGAAACGAAAGTCTGTTTTATGTTTTAAAAAACCTAAGAATGAAAGCAAAACAACAAAAGTCAGAACTGGCATTAGAAGAAATCAGAAAATGGGAAGAAAACAAAGTTTCTTTTGTCAAAACCAAAACTCAATAAAAAATTCAAATTCAAAAATGTAATAGTAAAGATTTGTTAACTGGGAAAATCAAAAACCTTTTTAAACAGTGATTCAAGGCTTATCTATAAAACGTTTATATGGCTTCTAAACCTCAATAAGGTTAGGGTCACAACTTCTGTAAACACATCCCCAGAAACCGATGATCTACAAAATGTCAGCACCAGAAAGAAAAGACAAAATGGCAGTGCTGTAAAATGTAAATACATTTTAAACATTGTTAAAATGCAAAAAACACAAAAACAACCTAAAAAGCTCTGGAATCACTGTGTTTCAAAACTGTATAAAACAATATATAATTAGAAAGAAACTTTATAAAGAATTTGCACAAAAATTTTGAATATCAGAGATCATATGAACAAGTCTGAAGACAGTACTGACAAAAAGAGTAGTGGACTGTAGTCCAGGGTGCAAATGCACTGCAACTGTTGACTGCTTATTCCCAAAGGTTGGTGAGTATATATAAGAAACATCACCTGGATACACTAGAACACATCATTACTGATGTATCCTGAGGTCACCGGGAGTTTCGGGTCTCACAACACCCTCACTAAGGCAACCCAGCCGGGGTTGATCAATCCCCAACTTGTATCCCAGTAGCGATCCACGGATCAGCCCTCTTCATCCAAAGCCACCTTGAGGCTTTCTCTGCGGCTTCACTTGCAGATTTAATTGTCCTTTTCTTGGCAGCTCCTGTTATGCCCAACCATGTGAGGACTCTGCAGAGTTAGCGTCCTGCAAATCTTCTGCAACCAATTTCTATGGGCTCATAGAGTACCTTCCAGCCTCTGTCCCTGCACTCCTCCAACAGCTCCTGGTACTTGGCGCGTTTCCTCTCGCTAGCTTCCTCAATACACTCTTCCCAGGGCACTGTCAGTTCCAGCATGATCAGCTGTTTGGAGGCCTCAGATGTAATGATCATGTCTGGCCAGAGTGTTGTTGTTATAATTTGCTGGTTTCCCAAGTCAGCCCAAGAAACTTTAGCTGGTTTCCCAAGTCAGCCTGCAGCTGCCAGTCAGAGGCTGTATGGAAGAAGCCTGTTATTACTGCCTTTGCCTGGAATTGCTCTCCCGCTTTAACAAAGTTAACTGCCTTCTATGGGCCATGGAGGAGTTTGCTTGTCTTGATGGCTGCAGCAAAGCTTTCAGCAACTGCCTTGAGCACCTTGTCATGGCGCCACCAGTAGCAGCTGTTTGCCAGTGCCTTAGGGCAGCTGCTAAGTAGATGTTCTAGAGAGCCTGTTCCTGAACAAAGTGGGCAGGATGGTGTCTCGCTCTTTCCCCAGACGTGGAAGTTTGCTGGGCTTGGCAGGGCATCATAGACCGCCTGCACCAGGAACCAGACACAAAAGAAATCTCTCTGCATGATATCCAACCAGCTTCTTCCGCAGGATGTTCTGCAGTTCTGCCAATGCCTGCTTTTCCTCATCAGCAGATGTCTTGTACTGCTTCTTGGGGGTTTGAAGCTCTTGCCATATCTGATGTATGTTGAGGGCCCTGTGGTTCATAGTATATGAGGTGGACTTGGTATAAGAATATGTAAATGAGAGTATCAGTAGAGGTGTAACAAATAACCGTGGGTCCACATTGAAAAGAATCAGACATTTATAAAGGGGTTTATGTTTAAAGGATAAGTTTTTCCTAAAGTCTTCCCACAATAAAACTCCATGCTTTAATCCTTGTACTAAAGACTTAAAGCTTTACCGGGACATATCCTTAATGGGAATGGGACTGACCTGAATGGAGCTCAGATCTGTACAAGCACAGACTAAATACTCTCACAATCGACAAATTCAGTGATAAGAACTAATCCTATAGGTCATATTTGCTCAGGTACTCTAAAGTTTAGATTTTTCTAATATTGTGAGAACAGATGTGAAAGAGAATTAAACCAGGGAGTAAAGCACTATAAGTAAGAAATGATGCTATAACTTATGTTCATTTGTATCTGCAAAGTTAAAACCAATGCTTCAACCAATAACACACATTTGTCTTCTCCATTACATAGCCACCACAGCCTATGCTTTGGGCACATGGGTACAAAGCAATAACCAATTATGAATGTTTTTGGTTTTGATTTGTAGTAGTAGGGTGCTTGACTTCTCATTGGATTTGATTTGATATACTGTATTAATGCCTTAGGGGAAATTGTCTTTTTTGCATGACCTTTGTGGGGTCAGAGCTTAAGGTCCCATTGTGGATGTAATGACTTCCCAGCAAAGACATCCTGAGTAAATTTTAAATCTCGAATTAACCCAAAGTGGTATCTTTGTGAAATGGCAGAAACCCACATTACAAATTTAAAAACCATATGAGACCAAGGAATAACACACAAACTCCACACAGACAATGACTGGCCAAGCGATTGAACACAGACTCCTAGAGCTGTGAGAAGCAATGCTAACCAGTGTGTCACTGAGTTGCTTTTAAAATTTAATATTTCTAGATTTCACAGTTCTTCAAAGGATCCTTCCTTTTTCAGTTCTCACATACATATAGTATATAAAGGGTAACTTAAGTCTAAATTGAAAGTGATTACTATAAAGGAACTTTAAATAATTTCACTTCTCCTTTTATCATCAGGCATTCACATTATTCCACAGGGAAAAGGAACTAATGCAGAATGTTAATACAAATGTAAAAACTGAGCAACTTACTTTTGATGAAATTTAATTAAACTGTAAAAAAGCACACACCATTCATTTCCTTTGCATTTTTTTTTCTAAAAGAAAGGTCTTGGACTCTTTCCTGGGTTGCCAAGTATGTGGCAACTGTCTCTACATGTTCATTTTCTTCAAAGACCCCTTGGTTTTCTTCTCATTTCAAACACAATCTATTAGGCTCAAAGATTTTACAAATATGGTATTAAGGAAGATAGTGCCATTTGATTGGTGTGTTTCTGACTTGGGTCATGCTCTTGTCAACTTTCAGTGGCAAGGGGTCTCATTTACCAAAAAGAGGCTTGAAATGTGTGCTATGCAATTTCCCATGGAAATGTCGGTATTTATAAAAGAAAGCTTGACAGGAGAACACGTGTATATCTACAGGAACTCTGTCCCTTGATCAAGTAGGAAAATGCAACCAAACCAACTAAATGATGCATATCACCAAGATGTTATTATGAGGTTTGTTGACATGATAAACATATTACATCTGAAAAGTGATACATTTTATGCACAAACTGTATTTTACTTCGCTTTTTAGATGACCAATGCTGCATATTTTCTCTGAAGAATTATTTTGTTTAATTATCAGTTCATCATTTTATATTAGCTGTCTGTTGTTATTTATCAGGGAACTGGCTGACAGGCCAGAAATTTCACAGCCAAGCTTTACCACATAATGCCCGATTGTCCTGGAAGCCATTAACCCACTGGCAAGGTGATACATTCATTTTTCGTACGGTGTGGTTGTACATACATAAAATATGTTTTTGCCAACATGAAAAGACAATTTGTAGCAGTGTCCGGTTTTCCTAATTTATTTAGAGCACTTTGCTGTACTCATATTGCAATAAGGACACCTAACAAGAATGAAGCTGCTTTTGATAACCATGAGCAGTTACATTCCATTAACACACAAGTCACCTGTGATTTCAAAATGAGACAGACAAATGTTGTGGCTCAGTGGTCTGGATCAACCCGGGATTCATTTATTCTGAGCTAAAGTAGTTTTGGCAGATGTGATGACTAGTGGCTGGCTTGTTGGTAAGATAGCTGGATGAACTCTTTGTGTTTTATATGGCCTTTATGATTCATTGTAACAGCAATCATGTCAGGTATAGCAGTTACCTGCTCAGACTCTGGCTCCTTATGCTTTTCCCTGACCCTAGAACACAGTGGAGAGGTGCTATCACGCTGTGTGTTCACTTGCAAAGCACAGCCAGATACTTTTGAATGTAGCCGGTGGTGTCTCAATGCATTAGGTGGGAGGCTCATTTCAAAGACAATGAAGTTCTACAGCATCGTGATTGCATATGTATGAGGTTGATTAGCATGCTACATATATGGATTAAATAAAGGATAAATTGCATAGAAATGCACATTTGCAAAGTTTTATAAATGTGATATTTTTTTTTTTGCCGTACACATTTTACTGTTTTTTTGGATTGGGCATATGTTCGTGCTTGATTTCCTGCTAATTTTTATACAAAAGGCCCCTGGTACCAATAAAAAGAGGTTCTGAAAATACAGTGATCCCTCACTATATACCGGTTCAGCTATCACGCCCCCGGTATATCACGGAAAAATTCAATAAGTACATCCTACCTGTAGTGTACTTTGCAGCCAATTCATAATTAAACATACGGTTTTCAGCAGTCACTACATGTGCTAGACAAAAGTTCGTTTGAACAATATTATAATTTATAATAACTAACGTATACATAACATTTAAGCAACACACTAGTAAATCAATAAACATACTGCTACATACAGGAATACACAGACAGAGTCGCAATTCATAACGAAATGTACATACACTTTTCATTTGAACTACGCGTGCTAGACAAGAATTCGTTTGCACAATACTGTATGTACTGTATTATAATTTATAACTGTAACATAACTGTAAATATTGACTAAGATGCAGTAAAAAATCAATATGTACTGTATATAAAATAATGAACATTTAAGCAATATAGTACAGTAAATCATTAAATATATGTTCATTGTACACTACGGTAGACAAAGAGTTTCACGTTACGGTACCCAGATGATTTCTTACAAGGCCCATTATTGGCTGAAATAGAAGATTCCACCAATCAGAGCGGGATTTTCATTCTCTTGGGCTCTGATTAGCTGCTGCTAATGTGATGTAATCTCGCAAGAATAGCGAGCGTGGGTCCCCGATGCATCTCAGTTCTCTGCATATCACGTACCTTGCTTGTGGTCCGATTCTTGTGAGCAAATTTTGATGAACTTTTCGTTATGTTTTAAGCCCTATGATGGCTCCCAAGCATCCTGTATCTTCTAAGCCTTCTGGGTGTAGTGAACCTAAGTGTCAGTGGAAGACCTTGACCATTCAGGAGAAGGTAAAACTCCTGGATATGCTTTGGGAAGGAAAGCGTTACGCGAACGTCACTCGCCATTACAAGTTTACATGTGTTAAAGCATGTGGGAGGGGTATTTTAAGGCTTAAACTATGAGGAAATGTTTATTTATATGGTCTTTCTTTATCACAGATTTTCACCTGATGGGTCTGGAACGTAACTTCCGCGATAGGCAGGGTGTCACGGTATATACTGTAAATAGACTGATTTCCCATGGAGAGATTGGACAACCAGGTTGTTCAGGTCAGCTAGAGTGCACCAGGAGGAACCCAGGACCCACTGCACCAGCATAGAGTCTGACAATGGGTCCAAGGATTTCATCCCATTCTTGGAAGCAGATTTAGCATAAAATGATTCAGACATGTATTTTAATGACCAGGCTGGGTGTTGTGGGCTTCATGCAGTCTTCCAACTCCTTGTTTGGCCACCCTGCAACACCCCTGCAGGCAACCTGATTTTTTTCAGGTCTTTCCACACACTCGTCTGCCTTCTTCACTGCATAGACATTTAACACTACACCTCCCACCTCACTTGTGCTCAGAGTCAACATCATATAACTCACTTTCCCCAACTCTTTAAACAAACCAAGCGAGTATTCTTAAGAGTCGACACACCATATTTAATGGTGCATGGACTGGAGGAATCAGGTTCAGGTGTTTTAGGAAGAGGCCCTGCGGGTGTAGCTTTTAAAGACAAGGTTTAGCTGCTAACCATTCTATATTTTTTTACCAGGTTGTCCCTAGATGTGTATTGAGAATCAAGACTACCCCTTCCCAGTATTTAATTAAAACAAGCAAGCTTTTTATATAGTTCATTCAAAATAAATTTGTGAGCTTATCAATTAAAAGATATTTTTAGGGCTAATTAGCTAATCTGTTATATTATAATCTTTCTGGGCTATGCACTGTACAAAATAACATTGAAGAGCACTGGAAATTAAAAATATTTTAAAACAAATCTACATTAAGTAAAGGAAAATACCACCCCACCATTAAAAAATAAAGAAAAATCATCTGGTAAATGAAGCAAATAATAATTAATATTAAGCAAAATCAAGCTTTAGCTAACAGAACAGCTTGACATTTGGCATCGAAGGAAATAAAACATCATTACAGAATTCTGGGAGAAATACAACATTTAAGGGTCACAAGGACCTACTGAACAAGGAAGTGTGGCTCACCCCTGAATGCCAGCTGCTTTCTAGCAATACTGGGTAATGATTTCATTATTATTATTATTTGGCTAAAACGTTTATCCAAAGAGACTTACAGCATTTATGATGGGTTACACTTCTTTTGTTTTTCCACTTGGAGCACAGGAAGGTGAAGTGACTTGCTCATGGTCACACAATGTCAGTAGCAGGATTTGAACACACAACTTTAGTGTCTGCATGCCAAAGTTTTAACCATTACATCCCACTGCCTACACAAGCACAGTTGTACTGTGACAAATAACTGAGGCATTTGTAATAGTACTAGTCAAACTGGAAGCTCTATGCCACGCAAATGAGTCTTCATCCTGGATTTAAATGCTGAGACTATTGGAACATGCTTTACGTTAGCTGGTATATGAAAAATCTGGTGGGTCTGAAGCTAAAGTTTGCGTCTCCTACAGTGGTCTGTTTTATTTCTGAAATCATAACAAATCTGATATTCACTTTACTAAGTTCTGTTGCATAAAGGGAGCCAAGGCCATTAATGACTTTATTTGTTAGAAGAAGAGTTTTGTAATACATTTTAAAGGTGAAAGCCAGTGTGGAGACTTAAAACAGGATTATTATGGTCATACTTAGTTCCTGTAATAATCCTTGAAACTACATTTTGAATAAACTCAAGGATGAAAATACTTTGATCTGAATAATTTGTAAATGTAACTTTTAAAATGCCCGGAACATCTGCATAATAAAACATGATGTGTACTATATTGTGTTATTTAACAGATAATAAACACGGCTCATGAAATTAAATCTTATCAAATCAATGACATTAAAGCAACTTACAATACTGAATATCCTAGTGGTTAATACAGCCCATAATTCACTTATTTGTTCTAGTGATGAAGGGGTTAACAAAATTCATGTAAGACAATTAAACACTAAGTGGGTATTTGTTTAAATATAGTATGGCATTTGTGTGCATTAAATATATAAGTGTCACCTAAATGGCAGTCATCCCTCATGTCGTAAATTATTAAAGTGGGATAAAGGGAAACATGGTTCCTCTTTTAATTTCTTTTCATAATCTTAGTTCGTTAAAAAAAATACAAACAGTAAACAAAAAATGGAAGTGTGAGGCTATACCGTAGTTAGTGTTTAGCAGAAACCCATTCTTTTGGGATATGAAAAACCTATTTTTGAAAGGTGAAAAGTTCATTATAGATTTATTTGAACTAATGTGTGCAATATTTGGAATTGGGTGGCCATTGAAATATGAAATGAAGAAAATAATTAGCCGTAAAGAAAACCTAAAATCAAAATGTATTATATATGACAAGTGTTACTGAAACTCTTGGAATCCTATTGTTTTTCTGAAAATTATTTGTATTCCTTTATCTATTTTATATTAAATATGTACAGATTTTTTTACTTAAATCGGTAGATAAGTAGATAAGTAAGGAAGTAAATAAATACACACATACAATGGTCTGAACACACACCAGAATGACTAAAAATCAAGAAAACTCAAAAGAAAGAAAACTTTGGACTTGGCAGTCCCAGTCACAGTGAGACATTATGCAGACATATTTCTGTTGGTATAAAGGAGCCCTGGTTGCATTTCTTGACGCACTTATGTTGAATAATTCATTGGCTGAATGTCCTCAGTGTTAATGTGTCAGAAAGAGGATGTGCAGCATTGTTTATAATGACACTCAGTTTTGTTTTAACTCTTTCCTATATCCAGAAGCAAAGAATGCAAGGCAGAAACCAATATTGTATGAGACATCAGTTCAAAACAGGGCAAAATTGCATTCACACACCCTAAAAGTGGACCAATTCAGTGATGCCAACCAACATGCATGTGTTAGAGATGTAGCAGAAAAACTAGAGCACCCAAAGAAAAGCTAAACCCGGACAAGAAGGAAATGTTCACATTTTTAATGGACAATGAATGAGGGGGATTCAACCTGAGGTCTCTGAAGCAATGCTATACGTTAATGTTTTTACAAATTCTTAACCACAATTCTAGAAAAATATAAACTGCAATGTTATCTATAAATATATTGTAATGGTATCAGAATCTATAAATCAAAGTGTGTGTAAATATGCTGCATTTTTCAAAATGGTCAAAAAACACAAAGTTTTGGAAAGTATTTAAAATGAATTACAATAAATGTTACTCATTCAGAATCTGGCAATATATAATTTTGCACTGGAGCAGGTTATTTCAAAATTTGTCACAGAAATGGCAATGTTATTGAACTGTAAAAATATTAATCCATCTACCATCCATTAATTGTCCTAACTCAACCAGTCCAATGCAGAGTTGCATTTTGCCACCATAAGGAATTATGGCGTCTAATAGTCCACTTTAAGCATTAATAGCTACTGTATATTATTTTAATACATTTTAGTGTATTATATTTTTACGTTGAATGATGCATGCAGTAGGTTTAATATAGTCTTTAAGATGGCTTTGTATACTTGCTTTGAGGTACTGGTGTCCAGTCCAGGGTTTGTTCTTATTTTGTGTTCAATTCTGCTGAATGGGCTCTGGCTGATGAATGAATGAATGAATGAGTGTAAGAGTCATCATGTAATAATGGTTTCTTATATTGTGTGTTTTTGTTTGTTTTTTTTTTATAATCAAAGTGCTTCAGCAGGAACGTGACCAGGCAACTGGACAGAAACCTCACTTTCCATAAATTGGTTGCATATATGATAGCACTTCATACTGGTAAGCATTCTTATTTATTGGTTTATTGATCTTTTTGAAAATTTAGTTATACTTTAAGAATTATCTATCTATCTATCTATCTATCTATCTATCTATCTATCTATCTATAAATGTCAGATGCTTCTCCCATTTTATTTATTTAAGGAGAAATTAAGATTTTATGGAAGCTTAAAAAATATTGTAATCTAACAAAAAAAAAACAATCACCACCACACACAAACACAAAAGAATTGCAAAAAGTAAGAAAGAACATCTGACATGAACCCTAACCCTAACCATAACCCTTACTCTCTTTCAGAATATTATTAAGTTGAAATCTGAATGTCCTCAAAATACTGTGATCTACCACACTATGTGGTAACTTATTATATTAATCTATGCTTCTCTGCATGTGTAGAAAAAAATTGGACTGTTGTGAGAAATGTACTCTTAACCAGCTTCCATCTGTGCTTCCTTGTTTAAGCTGAAGAATTAATTTTAGGGTAACTAATTGCAAGAGATTTTAACAATATGGTGGCTACAGTGGTTCAAGGCCCTATTTTTCTTCATTGGAGAGATTGGCACAAGTTGCTCTTTTATTTCCTGTTAGAACATAATTGATTGGGTCTGTGCCACCTTTTTCTTGTAAAAAACAGAGAAAAGCCAGTTAAAATCAACATACATTGTTACAAATTTGTTGGCATGGTACTTTTTAAAAATTCTAAAAAAATTTTGCAGTAAATATTTTTCTGCTGGTTATATTGGCTTGTGTTATTGTATAATTTGAAAGGTAGCTGTAAAGTCTTTACACAAGCTGCATATATTCATTTTATAATGCCAACTTTTCTAGTTGTTATGGTAATCAGATAGTCCCCACTTTCAAAACGTATTAGAGATTTATAAAATAACTGCACTTCACAGGACACAGCATATCAACTCAAGCACTTTGCAGCCAGGCAAGGAAATGTACAATCACGTGTTTGTGAGAATGTGTCCCAGTGCCTGTATGTGTGTATGCTTACCCTGAGAAAAAACGAGAGAGGGATCAATTTCAACTTTGGTATTCAGACCTGTTAGTATCCTTCAAGATTCATCGGCAAATGCTAAATTAAGTTTTTCCAAACTTGACTCCGTTAAGTCCAAATTCAGAAATCTGTGTGGACAAGAACAACCCTCTGGCCCTCTGTTTCTAAAAAACATGATTATTAACAAAGATCTCCTCTCCTTTTAACCCTCACTCGTTTAAACAGAAAAGTTATAACTTAGGGGTGGGGGTTGATTTGTTTTCAATCCTATTTTTTGTAAAAATTTATCGATTTATATGAAATTATTACAATACAATACAATGATCACTTTTCTCACCTCATCTATGTCCTTTCTGAAGCACTGTAATATGATGATGAAAAACTCCACCTAAAACTTCAGTGGTGGATTGTATAATTTAAGGAAAGCTTCCACTGGTTTCAACTTGACACTGTGTGTTGTGTAACCCAAGATCCTCAGCCCACTTCAGCACTTCTATTCACTGTATAAATGTGGATTGTAATGACTCCATTATGACTCATAATGTGTACTTTCAAGTTTTAGATCCACTATTTTTTAACCATATTTAAAAATTTTCTTCCTATCTATGACCTGTTTATTTACATTAAATTTAATTTGCCACATATCTGCCCAAGTGTATATTTTTTCTAGATGCAATTGTAATGATTCTGCTGACTGTAAGATATCCAGCATTATACTTACTTAAGTGTTATTTGCAAACTTAACCTGCTTGAAAGTCATAATTTTAACATAACTGTTAAAAAAAACTGATTCCTAACACACATCACCTATTTTGGATTACACTTTCCATAATCTCTTTGCTTTTTGAGTTTCCACAACTTTTGCATTCATCTACACTCTTAAAAATAAATATGCCAGACTGCATCTTCAGATCGATGCTATAGGGGAACCATTTTTTTTCTAAAAGACCCAGCCACATGAAGGTTTCAGTCAGAATAGATCTGTAACAAGCTCCATACAGTAAATAACTATGAAGAAATGGTAATAGATTTGTGAAATCCCACTGGGTCCAGATTTTAAAAAGACTCTTGTTGAATACAATAAACCAGGTCAAGTCTAGGTTTTCTTAATCTATTAGTGCCCTGCTAGGTAATTCACCATATATTAAAGATTTCAGGTTTATTCCACACATAGGGCGTTCTTCATAGCATAATAAACAACTTCATATGCAAAGAACCATTCCAAGAATGAAATCATGTTTTGTCAAGCAATAGTTTTATGAGGAACCACACAACCCAGTAAATAAAATGCCAATGAACAATAAAATGCCACTGAAGAAGTATTATTTTTAAGAGTGTACACACTACATCTTAAACTTTTGCTTCTTTTAACTGAATTGCTACACTTTCATGTGGCCTGGCAAGTTGTCCATTGGCAAATCTCAAAAAGGATCCCTGTTCACATCGATTAATAAAGATGTGTGCAGATGGGGTTGTCCTTCACCACAAGTAAATGTTTTGTGGTACAGCTGGTGGTGTGAATGTGCAGGCAGAGAAAAGATCATTCCAACTGCATGGAAACAGCATTGGAAGATTAGAGTGGTGATACAGCACTGGAAGGTGGCCAAGAAGGAGATGGCCTCCAGTAAATCTTGCATGAGGGTGTAAGAGAAAGAATGAGTTTCACAATGTGTTCAGCAATACCAGTGATGATAAAATCAGCCAAATAATGCCATTAAAAGAACAATCACTATCAACATAGTATCACATTACAACCAACAAACGACAGTATTAAAAAAAATATTTCAACATCAAATAACACCAAAAGGAGAAATGAAATTAGTATTCTTCACTTTCCAGTTATTTTTTAAATGAATAAAGAGAAGTACATAAGAGTTGTACAGGATATGTACAAGGTGGGGCAGCACGGTGGCGCAGTGGTATCGCTGCTGCCTCGCAGTTAGGAGACCCGGGTTCGCTTCCCAGGTTCTCCCTGCGTGGAGTTTGCATGTTCTCCTCGTGTCTGCGTGGGTTTCCTCCAGGCGCTCCGGTTTCCTCCCACAGTCCAAAAACATGCAAGTTAGGTGGATTGGCGATTCTAAATTGGCCCTAGTGTGTGCTTGGGGTGTGTGTGTGTCCTGCGGTGGGTTGGCACCAGGATTGGTTCCTGCCTTGTGCCCTGTGTTGGCTGGGATTGGCTCCAGCAGACCCCCGTGACCCTGTGTTCGGATTTAGCGGGTTGGAAAATGGATGGATGGATGGATGTACGAGGTGTGATAGTGATAGTGGTGAGGTCTGCAGTAGGAGTGACAGATGCATTCAACTGCTCTGTTGAGGACGCAGGGAGTAAAGTTGGCGAAGGTGGATGAGTTTAAATACTTGGGATAAACAGTACAGAGTAATGGGGATTGTGGAAGAGAAGTGAAAAAGAGAGTGCAGGCAGGGTGGAATGGGTGGAGAAGAGCGTCAGGAGTAATTTGTGACAGACTGGTATCAGCAAGAGTGAAAGGGAAGGTCTACAGGATGGTAGTGAGACCAGCTATGTTATATGTGTTGGAGACGGTGGCATTGACCAGAAAGCAGGAGACAGAGCTGGAGGTGGCAGAGTTAAAGATGTTAAGATTTGCATTGGGTATGATGAGGATGGACAGGATTACAAATTAGTACATTAGAGGATCAGCTCAAGTTGGATGGTTTGGAGAAAAAGTCAGAGAGGTGAGATTGTGTTGGTTTGGATAAGTGCAAAGGAGAGATGCTGGGTATATTGGGAGAAGGATGTTAAGGATAGAGCTGCCAGGGAAGAGGAAAAGAGGAAGGCCTAAGAGAAGGTTTATGGGTGTGGTGAGAGAGGACATGCAATATGATGGGTGTAACAGAGCAAGATGCAGAGGACAAGAATATATGGAAGAAGATGATCTGCTGTGGCAACCCCTAACGGGAGCAGCCAAAAGAGGAAGAAGAAGAAAGTGTGCTAAATTGCACATAATAATTTTACATAAGTTTTACATAAGTAATCAACTTGGTTCATATTAATGATGACAACTACTCCAAAATAATGAACAGTGGAGTTCATGTACCCATTAAATTGCATCACATAAAAATCAATCGGTTGCTTAAGATGGCTATATCCTTCAAGTCCTAAAGTAGAACTAAAAGTTCAGGCTGTAAATTTCACACACTCCAAAAAGGAAAATTTTCTACATACAAAGTTGCATTGAGCATGCTGATGAGCAAAAAAGTATAGTTTCATTTCACATACAGTTTTTTGAAATTAATTCATCAAGTTTGTGCAGTTTCAAGATTGCAAACTAAAATGAAGTAAGTTTTTGGGGTATTTATAGTTGTTAGAGGAATGAAGCGAGGAATATTGCTCCGTAAAGTTAATTCTGCATTCAAAATTTGTTTTTCTTTCTTTGGTCCCCCTCAAATTCTGTTCTCGCCTACCAGTTTCCCACTACTCCTTTAATGCTGCTCTATGTACTCCTATATGCCTTGTGCACAACTTCCTGCCTTACGCTTTGCACCATTTACTTCAGGCGAGTGGTGACGGCATTTGTGCTTACCTTCCACATCTCCATAAACTGATCCAATCCAGGATCCTTCCAGTTACACATCTGCAGCCACACATCCAGGCCAATTGATTTTAGTAGCAGAAACGTTTTTGTAAGCAATTGCACTTGTCTGTATCCCTCTTTTTATTTTCTGCACCAGAATGAATTTCCCCATACCTGTGCACAAACAGGAAAAAAATCTGCAAAAGAGATTTCACTGGTTACAAAACTCTTAAGTTTCACTTCAAAATTAGTTTTGTGCAAATCGTCTCGTTTATGAGCATATCATCCATCCATCATGGAAAAATGAAAAAAAGATAATGATGACTAATTTGGGTTTACTATAAAAAAAATTTAAAATATGTAAAATTAATAAAATTTACTAATTTTTTCACAAAGCAGTGTGCTCTTTTAAGAGATGTAGGGCAGTGCCACACTTGTCCTTAATGCAGAGACACCACTGTAACCGAGTAGCTTAAAATAGCTTTAGAATTTCTCAAGAATAAGGACACGCCACCAGCATTTAACCTAATTTAGTAAAATTCAGTGTAATTGTTGTTAGAACTGTCTCAAATTGTCATCTGCAATAACATGTAACACCAAAACCATGGACAAGGTTGATCTTTTCGGCTTCAGAAGTGGAGATAACGTTTCACAATTTGACTTAATATGAGAGCTGGGACTTCATGCTCCATTTGATTCAACACAGATGCAGCCAAAATCTCAGCACAAATTGTGCTTCATTTCTGAATATTTGGCCTGCAGAGGGTGACAGAAGGTTGTGTGCTTCTCTTCAAACTCTCTAAGAGTGGAAACTTTACTAAGCAGTCACTATATAGTTTATAAAGCAGACGTGTGACTACATCAATCAATAGCTGCTTCTAATCGCACTCCAGATTCTGTTACCTACAGTATGTTGCTTATGACCTGAGGCAATTATTTCTATTTAAAACTGTATTCTCAAATAATAAAATGTGCTTTTACAGTGTACTCCAAGTACCTCTACTTCTGTTTATTTGCTAGAACATTATAAAAATCTGGATGAGAACAGGCCAAACAAAACTTGCTAGTTCTATCAGCTTAATTCTTCCAAAATAACATCAAGTCTAACTTTAATGGTCCCAAATTTCTACTGTCTACCACACTACTTATCAACATATGTTTGTGGTTCTCTGTGTGAAGAAAAACTTCTTAATTTTTGTGCAAAATTTACCCTTCAACTGTGTGCCGTGTTCTTGTTGAACTCATTTTAAAGTAACAGTCTTGATCCGCTGTATCCAGCTGCATATAATGTAACTCTTCCTTCAAGTACTATTGAACTAGCAGGGCTAAAGTATAGTAACAGCATTCTGGAATAATTCATATAGCAGCTCTTGCCTGCAGCTGTTGGTTTTGGCAGGCCACATCCTGGGAAGCTTGGAATTGTATTGCCCAAACATATTCAATTTGGAATTCCAAATTACTTAATTCAGATGCAGTTATTTCACCTATTGTGAAACAAGCCTTAAAGCCTCTTTCTTTGTGGGTTTATCAGGTACAGCAGAACATATTCAAAGAAGCTTCATTGCCCATAAGTGTCTTGGCCTTTAAATGTTTTACAGATTAGGGACATAGACAGCACTTTTTGTGGTATGAGTTCATTGCTTTAACCATTGAATCAACTAATAAACCTCAGGAGTTTAAACCAACAGATATCAGAACAACTGACAGCTGTCCATATTCTCAAGTGTGCCAAGTGGTATCTAAATGAGTATAGCAGAAGTACAGCAAAAGGGGGACATGACGAAAAGAGAAGTGAAAAAGGGAAGGGTTGTGGGGCCTAGTGGATGTAGTAGGCAAATTTCATGAGCAGTCCCACCTACCTGAAAGGGTTAACATCCTGTATGGTCAGTTACTGTATATCCAGTCAGTAGTTATTTGTTCAGTTATTTGTTGTTTCTGCTTCTGCATAGAGTCATGTACAGTTTAATAGGAAAAACAATACATCTTTCTATACAGAGAGGGAAAAACAGAATTTTTAGAAACAACTCTTTCATATTTACAACATCTATATGTGTATTGTTGGCTTTTCATGCAGTTCTATTATGAAAAGTCATTTTAACACTTAAAGGCTTACTTTGACTAGTCATAATTACATTCTGATGAACAAAATCATAAGTTCATTGACCCAAGTACAGTAGTTCAATAATAGTGAAGAATAATAATAAATCTGGTGTGTAAAATAAACAAACATCCACATTTTTTAAATTCATTTTATTATACAAATATGTATACAGTATATACAGTATGTGGCACTGCGGTGGGTTGGCCCCCTGCCCAGGATTGGTTCCTGCCTTGCACCCTGTGTTGGCTTGGATTGGCTCCAGCAAGACCCCCGTGACCCTGTGTTCAGATTCAACGGGTTGGAAAATGGATGGATGGATATATGTGGCAGGCAAGGTCCCCTGTGAGGACACCCCTATAATGGAAGGTCCCGGGGAGAGAGCCTATCCAGAGCAGTACCTCCCCCAGACAGTAGAGGACAGGCCCCCTGGTGTTTAGCAGTGTAACGGGTTTGGAGCATGGAAGCTCAACCCTGCTGGGGCCCGTGGCCACTGCCAGGGGGTGCCTGGAGAACTACAGAGTCCTTGTATGCCACACTTCCAGGTGTGGCAGAAATGCTGCATACAAAGACTCAGCAGTTCTCCATGCAGAAATAAGTCAATGAGTACCTGGAGCACTTCCAGGTATCTTATAAAAGGAGCCAGCAGCCACTACTCTGAGACCCAGAATCGTTTGGAAGAGGATGAAGCTTGCCAGGAGGAGTGGTGGTGGACTGAGAAGGAAAGAAAAGAAAGTGTTTGGTTTAGTGTTTGACTGTGCTTGTGTCTGTGCTGTACAGGTGGGAAAAGGTGTAATGCATTTCCCACGGGAAAAGAAAGAAAAAGAAAAATAAGTGTGTGTTGAACTTGTGTCCCATGTCTGTTTGTGTTGGTTGGGGTAGCTAGTGCACCCCCTGGTGGTTCACAATATATATATTAATAATGGACATGAACCAGAATGCAGGAAAGTTGTGGAGGTCATTGTCTTGCTTTGTGGTGCAGGGACAACAACATGTAATTCAGCACCAACAAGACAAAAACGCTGGTGGCTGGACATCTGGCATGCCAAGAAGTCTCTGAGACCAGTCACCATTCGAGGAAGGATGTAAAAGTGGTGCAGAGTTAAAAGTACCTGGGAGTTCACATAAACATCAGACAGTACTGGTCTGACAACATAGAGGTGCTGTACAAGAAGGATCAGAGCAGACTGTACTTGCTAAGGAGATTGAGGTTGTTTGTTATGTGCAGCAAGCTGCTGGAAATGTTCTACCATAGTATCCGGTGTGTTGTTCCACACTGCAGTCTCCTGGTAAAGCAAACTGAGTTCAAAAGTAGCATAAATACCTGAACAAACATATCAGGAAAGTCTGTTTAATCACCGAGTGAACCCTAGACACATTGGAAGCTGGAAGCTGTTGTGGAAAAGAGGATAATGGCAAAATTAGATGTCATCATAAAAATCCCCTCCATCCCCTCCAGGTGGTGGTCCCTTGGAGCACTTTTAGCCACCATAGTGTGCTGGGGCTCTTTTCTGCCCACTGATATCAAAAAATTCAGTGCTTCCACCCAATATACTTGTTAAGTTTACTTTTTTTTATTTATTGGGGTTGTTTCCTTCCTTGTGCCCTGTGTTGTCTGGGATTGGCTCCAGCAGACCCCGTGACCCTGTAGTTAGGATATAGTGGGATTGATAATGGATGGATGGATTTATTTATTGACAGATTGATTAGCTATATTATCTATCCTGTGAGACTGAATCCTTGTTTTTTATGTTTCTGCTGCTAAATGCATCAGAATTTTCCCATGGGATTAATAATGTTTATCTAATCTAATCTAGTTTAATCTAATATCATATTAACATTTGCAAACATTTATTCTCAAAATGAGGAGCATCAATCCAAAAACCTCAGTCCACATCAATAGTCCTGATGGTGCAGCACATCCCTTGTGTATAGTACTGATCAAATACAGAAACTTACATTAGGCACCAAAATTCACATTGGAGCTTTACCTCACCAACACGTTTTGGACAACGTCAGTACTTCATCAGGACTTTAAGAGGCTTCTGAATCCTGTTTGGGACATAGCTGTATATTATCTTACTATGTTACAGTAGGTAATTTTAAACATTGGTCCAATAAATTTAATACTCATAAAAATGACAATATCTCAAGTATGTACAGGTGACCAGCCAAGGGAGGGCCAAACATCGTGTTGAATACAGATCTCAGCTAAAAAAAATTATTAATGTATATTAAAGTCAGAGGGGTCCTCCCTGCGTAGAGTTTGCATGTTCTCCCCGTGTCTGCATGGGTTTCCTCCAGGTACTCCGGTTTTCTCCCACAGTCCAAAAACATGCAGGTTAGGTGCATTGGCGATTCTAAATTGTCCCTAGTGTGTGCTTGGTGTGTGGGTGCGTGTGTGTGCCCTGTGGTGGCTAGCACCCTGCCCCGGGTTTGTTTCCATCTTTGTGCACTGTGTTGGCTGGGATTGGCTCCAGCAGACCCTTGTAACCCTGTAGTTAGGATGTAGCGGGTTAGGAAATGGATGGATGGATGGGTTGGATAATGGAAGGATGGATGGATTAAAGTCAGAGTCCAGGGCAACAGTAAATAAGTGAAAGGTACATAATAATAAATAACTTACCTATGCATACAAGGTCTGACTAAGACAGGAAACAACAACACTTAACAGGAAAACCAAGAATGCTTGCTGGCTCCAAAAATGGCGATTCATGAGGGCTGTTTTTACTCTTGCCAAATAGTCGAAGATAATTGCTTACTTCAAAGAGCTCATCTGGTTCACCTAGACTGTTCCCAATTTGTAGATCCAGTATGTTTTGCTGCTTAACAGGACATTGTTGTAATATCCACCTCTGGGGTGTGGTTTATCAATTTCAATAATAGAGCACTTCACCTGACCTTCAGTGTGCATTTCATTAAAGTGTCTAGACACTTTTCCAAATACGTTCATATATTGCTTTTATGTTCTAAGATCCTGCTACCTATGCAACATTATGCTTTACCAATGTTAAAAATGTGGACAAGGACAAAATAAAATGTAAATAACCCCTTTCATATTGGAATTTGAACGCTGTGCCAATATTAAGTGTGTACCATTGACATCAAAGCTGTCACATTTAAAACATTACTACAAAAAGTGCAGTTTAAACTCTGAAGATGTCCTGCTTTTATCTGAGCATGACATCCAGTGGGTTGACTGTCATGATCAAAGTTCAATGTATTGACTGCACAATCCTGTATTTTGTTGCAAGAAAAGGCAAAGACCCTGTAGTTAGGATAAAGCAGGATAATGGATGGATGAAAACATATCTATAATAAGAAAGTCAGAATGCCAGTTAGAGATATTGTAGGTAGGCACTCTATACTCTATAATCCATTTGACTCTTTCTTTAATGCCATCTGGACTAATTGCAGTAATTAAACTTTAATTCAAACACATTGCAGATATCTGAAATATGAATTTTATCTAATCAAAACATAACTGAAAGCTACCTGGAAATCATTTGAAACAAAATATTGTTTTCACTAGTCAAAATGTCAATAATGTAGATATTAATTATAGCAAGCTTCATAATATTAAAAATATTGCCCCATATTTCACACATACCAAGAGGCAGTGGTGATGATGGTACATTTTTCTGTTAGATTAGGGATGCATTTTATTGCAATTATTTGTACTATGTTTGTACTTTGCCTAATTATATCAAACAAGTGATAAAAGATAAGACATTTTTAGATAATGTTAAACAAAGTGCATGCGCAAGCCACAAACTGCCTGCATGGATAGGGTCTTGAGGTTATGTGTTCTCTCTGTATCAGTGTTTCTTCTTGTGCTCCATTGATCAGATTTTAAGTAGGTTAATGGTGTCTTAATCCCCAACCTGGGATGGCACCAAGAGTTTTTTCCCACTCTTCACCATACAGGCCAGCTAAACAAAACGATATAGAAAATATACATAAAACTTATGGATATTTGAATGTGTTCATGTGGTGTTTTGCAAGTTCCCACTACAGGTACATCACCAAGACGTACAGGTTAGGTGCGAACTACTCCAGTATGAGGAAATGTGTCTTTGTTTACAAGCATGCCCAGGGTGCCTTTTGCCTATTATGTATTAAACTGGATTTCAGATCCCTTTCGCCCAGTATTAGAATATAAGGGTCCAGGAAATGGATGGGTGGGGGAGATTACCATCAACAAAGTGCTGAATTTTTAGTTAACATAAATTTTATTTCCTGAAATTATTCTGCTCCAAAGAAGCTGTTCAAGTATGCTATCTGTCTGTTTTGTCTCCTGCAGCTATTCACACGATTGCACATTTATTCAACTTAGAGCGATTTATGGACGGCCAACTGGACAATCACGACACAATTCAGTACACATTGTCACAGATTGGTAATATAGAAGGCCAGGCTTATCTAAACCCTATCAGGTCCAACGATACTGTAAGTATAGTGTACATGTTTATAGTGTATATTTATGTATATGCATATATATATATATAGAACAAATAAGCATTTATGAATGGGTATAGAGTGTAAAGTGACATAAATGGTTGTGTATGATGCTAAATGATATAGTTCACCACTGCTTCAGAATGAGTCTGTTGTTTTTAACTAGCACAGTACATTTTTATGAATATGAAAGTCCATTCTTTAATGTAGTAGAATGAGAGGTTAATATCTATGAAGGCAACATTTGAAGAAAATAAACAGTTTATAGATGGGTGGGGAAGATGAAAACTAAGCTGATGGAAGGAAATGAGATCAATGGTGATTGTAAAAGTCAGATTCTCAAAACAAAAATAAAATAAAATAAGATGGTACCAATAGCTCAGTTAGTGTTGTATGTTTCTTTTTTATGGTGAAAATGAGAATTGTCTTTTCTATATTGGTGTGAAGTCCTTGAATAACATTAAATTATATGTTATATTGTACCAAGAAAATTGCACCAGTTACTTTTCACACTCCATGTATATGCAAGCCTCTTTTTAAAATGGAGACAGATATATTTACTATCATATTAAATACTTCTTTTCCATATTAATAATTAGCTTCGTAATAACTATTTGAAGTGAACTCGGGTTGGGAAGTGAGGTTCTAATAGTTGCTCTCCCTCGCCTTCATTCAGAGATTAGTCTCACGATGGATTCTGTATCTTCTATTGCCAAGTCGAACTTAATAAGCCTAGATTCACATGTAAAGTCTGTTAGCTTCTCCTGTTTCTTTCACTTAAGAAATCTTTCTAAATTGAGGTCTGTATTCTCAAGACCAGAATGGGAGATGCTTGTATATGTTTTTATCTCCTTGCATCTTGACTACTGTAATGCCCTGTACACTTGTCTGAATAAATCCTCCTTTTCTTGGCTGCAGTTAGTCCAAAATGCAGCTGCTAGGCTTTTAACTCGATCTAATTGGAGGGCGCATATTACTCCCATTTTGTACACATTGCACTGGCTTCCGGTCTATCATAGAATTCATTTTAAAATTTTGGTACTTACCTATAGAGCTCTCTGTAGACCAGTCCCTGAGTAAATTGCTGTCTTCCTGCACCGCCGTACAGCCTGTCAGGCACTCGGAACTGGGCCTCTTAGCCATCTCTCGTACCCAGCTTAAGCTACGTGGGGATTGTGCTTTTCAGTCAACTGTGCCAAGACTTTGGAATGGTCTTCTGTTAGCATTGCCAAGTCAGTTGATTCTATCAGTAAACAACTTAAGTCATATTTGTTTAAATAGGCTTTTGAATGCAGCCAAGTAATCTTTGCTTGGACTTTTAGTTTATTTTCTTAGTTATGTTCTTTTTTTTATTTTTCTTGATTTTGTTATATTTGGATGGCACCTTTGCTGAAAGGTGCCTTATAAATAAATAAATTTTACTTACTTACTTACTTATTTACTTTGTTGACCTTGGAATGCATAAACAATTTCAAAATAAGCATGCTTATGCCTTTTTCTTTTGAAAATTCTGAAGTCTAGGAAAGTAAAACTTAACTAAACCATCCGAACACCATCTATATCCCTCTATCCTAAACCAAGATTGCATCTCAGTGTTCAGCCATCTGGTCTGCCTGACCTGGCAATGTCACGGACAAACTAGCTCTCCATTGTGCTTTTCATTTAGGCCTTGAAACATGTCTTGTAGATGATTTGCTTGCTGTAAAGTTGGAATACATCGATATGATTACTGTAACAGTTGTCATCAGTAGCTGTTTTACATTGGGTCTCACTTAGCTCCTTTAGCAGGCTACTGATCCTTGGCCCACATACCGTCACTCTTGCATATCCTTAGACCTTAACTGTTTCTGGTTCCCTTCATATAAACTTTGCCACACAATGTGTCATAGGGTACTAATTTGGTAAAGCCTTAAATTCCCTGATTAATAAAATTCCCTCAACTTTCGGATACTTCGGAATCCTTCAGTGTGCCATCTTTCTGAGCATAACTCCATCTCATTTGAGCAGATATGGTTCACTTTTAGCAGTTGCCTAAGCCTTTGTAGCCAGTACGTTTTTCCTAGAAAGAGTCTATGAAGGCTGTTTGTTCTCTACCCTGGCTCATAAGTTGATGTCACATTTTGTGACCTTTTATCGTGAGGCATGTCAGATTTGCTGACCAAATTTACTAACCTCATTGATGTAACATGTCAAACTGCACAACTGAACATCTCAGCCCAAGTCATTTTTACCAACCCAACTGCCATTCTTCCAGCAGAGTCGTGTTCGCCCCTTTTTCAGACAGCCAATAGTCTGCTGCCTCATAGACATGGTACTGTTTGAAGGGTTAACAGCTGTTGGATGTTCAGCAGCAATCTCTGCTTTTTAATTCTTTTTCCATTCTGTTATGGTATGTAAAATAAAAGAAATCAAGCAGACGAGCTTCTCTTCTGTTTGTGAGGTTCAAAACATGTGAGTTCCTTACTTCGTCCCTACATCCTATGCATTATACTTCCAGCTGAGCATTCATTGGTTCCTTTGGCTCTCACTCTTCATGGGTATACAGCCCGCCCATCCGGCTAACAAGAAAATGAGAGCTTTTTGATTTTATTCTACCCAGATGCAGACTAGTTGATCTCACTCGTTAGGTATGTCACATTAGATGATTGGTTTCACGGTAGTGCTTTGCTCACTGCTTTCAACTGCCTCTGATTATGTAAATGAAGGCTGCAACTGGAAAAGAAATCTAATGTGACATGGGCTTCAGCTGTCTTCCACTGGAACATCTGTAAGGTATCAGCTGTTGTCTTCTCCTTTCATGGTGTATTGATTTATTACATTTTTCTAGATTAAATATGTTTTTTGGCTCTATTTGTGTAGTTTACTGATGGTTTTTAAGGTCAAAGAACACAATTCTGTTACTATTTTCATCTTTATTACCTATTTATTGTTATATTTTTTTTAAATTATCATGGCATCATCGTGTTTTCTCTGCAAGCCTTTGCAAGGTGCATGGCTTCAAGTATTACTTATTGTGATGTTAATGTGATGCTTTATAAGCCAAATCTCCCTAGGCAACTATATTCAAGTTTATGGAAAGCTATACATAGTTATCAGGTTACCAGCTTAGTGCTTTGGTTCTTCGACTGAAATTCTTCCTTTCTTGTCATATTTTCATTTGGACTTTCTGATTTTGACCACTGCTAGTTTTCAGTTTACATTTTCAACTGCTGCCAGCATTCACCTATAGCAGAACACTCGTGCCCTACGTGATGGTTTTTTATGCCTTTTTACTTTCATTTGGAAACTATGAACTCAAAGTGCAATTGTATTTGGTGCTTAGTCCTCACACTGCTGCAAAAAAACTTGAAAATACAACCAGAAAAGGCCAGAGTCCATTATGTTTCTGGAATGGTTCTGCTCCAAGTACAAATGATGACCATCTTTATAGATTTCTGTCTCTTTTTTGGAATCAATCTGTTTTTGCCACCGTTAGAAGTGAGGGAGAGCAGGAAATAACATTACAAGGGTAAGGCTATTGTTTATTAAAGAATCACACAATGTTTCAGGGATTTTTTTGCAGGGAAAGCACAGGGTTGCTTCTGCAAGGGGTAGTAGTATATAAAACAGATGCTCTTAATTCTCAAGAAGACTGTGTTAGCGAGGATGTGTTTGAAAGGTAGAAAATGAGAGCATTAGATTGGCTGAGGTATTTAAAAAGTATGTGGTGTAAGGTGATTCCGAGGTAGAGTGTGTTTTAATGGGATCACTAGAATGGATGTGTCACAAAGTGACTGCGGCTCATCCTCTAAACCTTCTCTTGTTTGTAATTTGCCTAAGCAACTCCAAACTGTGTAAGCAATGCTTATTATAAAGCAGTCACATGATGGGAGGGCAGCAGAAATTCAAAAGGGGAGCTCAGTTTGGGATGTTTGGTGCCCTTGTGACAGCATCATCTAGAGATCTCTTTATGCCTTGATTTATTTTTAGATTTTGGTACAAGTAGTTAATTTGGTTTTTGACCTTCAGCTTTGATTAATTAATTTGGTCCTTGTTTGTTTCTGCAGTGCTTACTGCTTTCGACTGCCTCCGACTAGCTAAAATTATGTAAATGAAGGCTGCAACTGACAATCACTGGAAAAGAAATCTAATGTGACCCTTCACAAGTTTTAGAATTCTGTCTGTATATCGGCTATTTTGAATTTTCCTCTGGTTATACACTTTTCTACTCGTGTATGGGCTACTGTCTGATTTTTGACCATTTTCTTCAAATTTCAATTTACTAAATAAAACAGTTTTACTTGATTACTTTGTCAAAATACGTGTTTTGATGTTGGCTCAACCTATGCTGTAGTCTAAACTGGCTTTATGCTATCAACCATATTTTCATAGGGAGGTTGTCTGCACTGCAGCCCTGTGGTTTGGCTTTTCCTGCTGGAATTCTGGGCTTGAGATGTTTCTGTGTGTGCCTTGCCATCTGGTCAGTATGTATGAGAGAACACAAGAGAAAAAATGTGGGATGTTTGTTACATATGAAAGTACTTCATGGGCGGAGAGACGATGACAGTAAGTAGGAGAAGACAGGCAGAGTGAAGACTATAACAGAATAGAAAAAACATAGCAGTTTATTAAATTTTGCACAGCCATGTCTTTTGCAGATTAATATACAGTATGTTGCAGTTTACCTACTGTATATTTTAAGCATACTGTATGGTTATTTTTTTCTATTCAGCTTTCTAGAAGGTTTAAATTAACTTTTATATGGTTACTGCACTAAACCTAACCCATTTCAAAACCTTTTGATGATATTTGTCACTTTAGGTACCTATGTGCTAACCAGCTATGTTTAAACTTTTCAAATGGCGAGAAGAGTATTTGTTATTGAAGAGCTATTTACTGTGAGTTTTACAGCCTGTGAACACACTTTTATTCAATGTCCTTTTTAACTGCACACGTGATGACGAAGAACACTGGCTGGGTACTGTCAGTTTTATGAGTGTAGAATATACCACACCTAAAACACCATTTCTGCATGTAGACCTTTTTCCTGCTTCGCCCAGTTCAAAGTTTACAGGATTTTCACTGTTTGATGATCTCTAGCCCTTTAACTATATATTGTACTGTGTTTGCTTTTCTTTTTTACACCACCATAATTGTCTCTATAGATTCTCTCCTTGGTAATTGTTCATTACAGTATCAGAAGTTAGCCTAGTTCCAGTCACTCGTCAGCTTATCATATAAGATTCCATATTTTCAGCAAGATCTCAAAATATAATTCTCATTCTCAAAAAGAGATTGTCAATTTTAAAAACATTGCTCGTCCTGTATTTTTAATAAAGCTAGAAGACTACTTTCTCCTAGTCATCCAGTTTAAAAAGATTTAATATCAATAAGGTGAAATTTTCTGTTTTTCATGGACTTTTAGATATTCTCCAATATGCTATCTGTATGAGACATAAAAATCTGATGGTGTCATGTATTGAATATAGACAGTAACAATAACTGCTCGTTTTGCACATAAACATTTTATTTATTTGGGTCATCCTCCTATCGCTACTGTTATTACATTCATTCACTTCACTGTTTGAAGAGGCATTAGATGGCAGCCTACCTGATTTACATAACAACAACAACAACATTTATTTATATAGCACATTTTCATACAAAAATGTAGCTCAAAGTGCTTTACATAATGAAGAATAGAAAAATAAAAGACAGTAAGAAAAGAAAATAAGTCAACATTAATTAACATAGAATAAGAGTAAGGTCCAATGGCCAAGGAGGACAGAAAAAACAAAAAAAAAACTCCAGACGGCTGGAGAAAAAAATAAAATCTGCAGGGGTTCCAGGCCATGAGACCGCCCTGTCCCCTCTGGGCAATCTACCTAACATAAATGAAACAGTCCTCTTTGGATTTAGGGTTCTCACGGAAGGACTTGGTGATGATGGTCACGTAGACTTCTGGCTTTTAGTCCATCAATGCTGGGGCATCATGATGCTTTGAGTAGGTGGTGGTGACGCAGGCCGCCACCACAAAGAAACCGGAAAAAGGAACAGAAGAGAGAGTAGAGGTTAGTACGGATTTTAGAGCCACCATGAATAGTTATTATAATGAATTGAACATTCAGAGTTTCAGGAAGTGAAGTTATAAAAAGGCCATGTTAAAGTAATGTGTTTTCAGCAGTGTTTTAAAGTGCTCTACTGTATTTGCCTGGCGAATTCATATTGGCAGGCTATTCCAGATTTTAGGTGCATAGCAGCAGAAGGCCGCCTCACCACTTCTTTTAAGTTTTGTTCTTGGAATTCTAAGGAGACACTCATTTGATGATCTAAGATTACGATTTGGGATATAGGGTGTCAGACATTCCAATATATAAGATGGAGCGAGATTATTTAAGGCTTTGTAAACTATAAGCAGAATTTTAAAGTCAATTCTGAAAGACACAGGTAACCAGTGTAGTGACATCAAAACAGGAGAAATGTGTTCGGATTTTCTTTTTCTAGTTAGGATTCTAGCAGCTGCATTCTGCACTTGTTGCAAACGATTTATGTCTTTTTTGGGTAGTCCTGAGAGGAGTGCATTACAGTAATCTAGTCGACTGAAAACAAACGCGTGAATTAATTTCTCAGCATCTTTCAGTGATAAAAGAGGTCTAACTTTACTTATGTTTCTTAAGTGAAAAAATGCTGTCCTAGTGGTCTGATTAATATGCGATTTAAAATTCAGATTACAGTCAACAATTACCCCTAAATTTTTTACTTCCGTCTTGACTTTTAATCCTAATGCATCAAGTTTATTTCTGATAACCTCATTGAATCCATATATCCATATATATATATATCCATATGTATATATATGGTGTAAACATTTGAGAAATATGTTTAAAAAATGGGCCTAATCTTGATGACCTTCTATTTCATTCAAAAATGTATAAATCCCCACCATTACTTGGGTTTTTTAGTTACATTCATAATCTGGCCAATATGATGTCTATGAGGCCAGCTTCATATTTTTGGTTTAGGTAGTGAGTGTATCTCAAGATTTATGTAACTGTGGCTAATGGTCTTGCAGTAGTACCCCATCCAAGGTTGGTTCCTTCCTTGTGGCAGGAATTTTATTGAAGTGAAAAAAAAGTTAACTAGATGCTTCTATCTCACAAAATCCTAGAATGTAAAGCTGGGTCGAATTAAAATGATCTCTCTACCATTCCTCTTACAGTATATGCCCTCTCTTGTATCTTTACGAAGAGCTGTCAACATTGCTCCATGTAACAAAATATTCAGCTCAGAAAGCAATTGTTATATATTTATGTGAAAAGCCCAAGATTAAATTTAAACTCTATAGATACTATTTGGCAAATGAGGCTTGACTATGAATAATGTTCAGCTCTGTAACTGGGCCTACCACAGGCAGACTTACATTTCGACAAATTGAAATATATATGCACATATAGCTTGTAACCTCCAAAACCCTGGACACAACCGAATCAAACACAGTCATTGTTTCACATTTATTTATTTATTTATTTATTTATTTATTTATTTATTCTATCCTTTACCTTTACGTGTCCTTCAACAGTAGAATCCTCCCGCCAGCACACCACAACAATAAAGATCTTCCTTCTTCTCCGTCATACACCTCATCCTCCAAGCATGTATTGTCCTCTGCCTTCCAACTCCGATTCTATGAGGTGAAGCAGAGTGACAACTTTCATCCAGAACTTTGAAGTATTTCCAGTGCTAGGACATGTTCTGTTGAAAGTACTTCCAAGTCCCAAAAAGTAGGGGTAGCAAATCCCTCAGCACCCAACAGTGCTGTCCCACAGGAATATGAATTCCAGCATGGCCTGTGGGTGTCTGAATGGCTACTGAAACCCCTTTTTCTCCATTATGCTAGGTTCCCTGCCAAGTAAGGATCTTTTATCAGCAGCATCTCCTTTGTTCCTGTCCCAATATTGGTTTGCTTCACACCTGGGCAATGGTTCTAGAACCATTCCAACCTGGTCACCAGCCCATACTTGCCATTCTTTATAAGGGTTAACATATTTTCAAAGTCAAAAAATAGGACACAAAAATAAAAAAAGACATGGAGTTTCCTATATGTCACAGTGAGGGGGAGTGCTATCACTCCCTTGGAGTTTCTTTCCATGTAAGTGCTGGGGGGCAGTTCTTCTCCCTATAAGAATAAAAGCAGGGAAGAAGTAAACATTTGTAATTATTTCCATAATGTGTGTGGTGCACTATTAGAGTCTCTTACCAACATTGCCATTACAGTTTCAGCTGATGTTTTTTAAGAATAATAATGTGGGTAATACTTTAAAAAAGGAGGTGAAGTGAAAAAAAGTCAACTAGTTGGGAACAATGGGGCAAACAAACTGACAGTTTTGTAAAAAGCACCTAAAAAAGGGCACTTCTGAGGAAATCTGCATGTATGGTAACTCTAGGCACACATCTGTGGCTTTCTACAAGCCTGTTACTGTATTTTCCCAAGTGCGACATATTTAGCAAAAACACTAGAGATAATTTTTCACAATACTTCCTCCAATATTCTTGTTCAATTTCTCCATTTTTACACAACAGTTGACCCCATAAAGACAGCCAGATATGTCAAAACCATTAAGTATTGAGAAAGAGACTTAAAAATTTCAATTTGAGTAGGATGACAAATCAGTAATAGTTCTTTCTAAATAATGTCCCTTGCTGCAAATGTGTTATGCTGTAGGTGGAATAGAATAACTGAAAGGGTTGATTAATTTAGCCCGTAAATTTCCTTTTCTTGCATTAGATGGGGTATTGAAACTATTTGCATGTTTTTGGAAGAGTCCCCAGACTTCTTGAGAATATGTTGTTTTGAGGTGCTCTTGTCCCCCACGTGGGGTATTCTGCATCTTCTTTGCTTTAGATTTTGTTATTAATTTACGTTGTTATTTTGTTATGGTCTTGGCAATTTTGGGTACCATTTTCCAGGGGCTGCTGCCACTGTATAAGTTTTTTTATGGTCACCACCATATTGTTGTAGACAATGGCTTTGCATTGCTACCATGTGGCAAGTAGCAGCACTGCATGTGATGTCATTGCATCATCATTATGGAAGATTATGGCATGACCTCAATGGACACTTTAGATAGAAGACTTCACAAAAGAAAAATTCTAGTAAAACGTCTTAGTTGGATATGGAAAGGGCACAGAAGGTGGATTAGACATTTGGCTGTTTTTTAATGATATAGATTTTTTTTACAGATCCTGCACCTATATTTCTCTTCCCAATTAAAATTAATCTTCACTTCCCAGTCATTCACTTTTTATTCTCCATCTGGCTCTTGTTGGCCTCTGTTATAATGTCTGGAAATGTCTGCTTCAGAATTATGTTGTGTTAAATAAAGAAACTGAACCATACCGAATTTTGTACAGTATTTATGTATATAATATCATAAATAAAACCCACCGCGACAAACACTGTTTTAAAAATTATAGTCTGTATGCATATGGCACAACTGAACAAACATGTTCTTGCTGTTTTTTTACTTCATTTCAGGACCATTTCAAAATTATGGACATACTGTACATTGAATAACCTACCTTTTTCATCCAATTGCTATTTAAGTTTATTTTCTTGAATAATGATTATTTTTTTATTTCTCTCTTCTCTCACCCTACCCATTCATTTACTAACTAAACCTTTTCCAGTTCAAGATATAATAGACTAATTCACAAGCAGTGTTGCCAGGTTTCCAAAAATCATAGATTGGGACAGCCACCATTTCAAGAGACCAAAAAAAAGATGTTAAGGAACTAAGGAAGAGAAAAAAAAATAGATTAATTAAATTATAATTATAGGAATTTAAAAATGTATAATCTAAATATATAAGTATATGCAAATAATATATTGTGACAGATAGTGGTGCTATTGTCCCCTTGAAGCCTCAGACAACATGTCAGACATCAGATAAAAGTCCAAGAAATTAATGTCATATTTCTGTAATAGAAATATTGTGTAGAATATACATAATAAACAATTAATAATCAATATAGTAAATCAATAATAAGCAATTTTCCAATCCACTCAGCAGCTCAGTCACCCTTCCTCCCAACTCGGCTCACCTGCTGGGATCTCCCATAGTCCTTTTATAGTTCATGACCTGGAAGTGCTTGTATCCCTCAGTCCATGTGAATTCCCAGCACTTCCAGGTCTTTTCTTCAGCCCGGAAGAATGTAATTTCTTCTGTCCCCATGACTGGGAAGTACTTCCGGGCTATACAGAAAATAGAAGTCCTTGAGCCTCCCTGCAGAGTCCCCTGGCGGCCCCCACTGTATCCAGCAGGGCTGTGAATTAAAACTCCAAGGTCCATGATGCCCTGGTAGAATTTGGGGCACCTCCATGTTGTAGGGAGGGCTCCATCTGGCAGCTTGGGGGTATTGGCCGGAATAAACTGCCGGCCGTGTACCACAATATATATATTATAATATTATAATATATGAAGAATATGTATAATATATTATAATCTATATATATAATATATAAAGGAGAAAACATATATAAAATAGTCACAGAATAATCACCATAGTACACCTACAAGTAATGCAATATTTCAATTCATACTAAACTAACATAAATATGAATATACGTTAAACATTTTACATTGTTTGTATACTGTATAACCTCACGTATCATTTCTTTTAGATTCAAAAAATACGTATGAGTATGTTTGATATAAATTGTAACATATTTTATGTTTCATATAATATACAACACTATATATGTAAATAGAATGCAGTTATGCAGATACAACATACCTTGTTATTTGTAAAGTCTTTATCGGTATCACTTCACTTTCAAAACAAATTACACACGAGCACGAGCAGCTGTGATGTGCACGAGAAATGTACAATGACATAAGCACATAACGTACACGAACACACACAATTAAAACACTCAGATTCAGCTGACAGTTACAAATTTTATTCATAAAAGTGGTTTGTCAGTCTGTCTACAAAGATTTAGCTCTCTTTAACAAGACATTCAATATAAAAATTGAATTAAGATTTTTTTTCAACATTCAATTTCTAGGACTTTCAGGGGCAATGCAAAACTCAGTATCAGTCTGTTGAACTCGGGACAGTCCCACTCAAATCATGTTGTCTGTCAACCCTGTTGACAATTAAAATAAAAATTGTAAATATTTTACTGTACTGTAAATACATTGCATGTGTAATGATTGAAGTAAATGTTCGGCTGGTGGGCAGCATACTGTTCTTACAAATAAAGTTTATTCTTCACAGAGCTTGTCACTGTGGTATAAGTAAGTGCTGGAGTGTCATGGACAATACAACCAGTTGCTTGGGGCTTGTCTACATGGTTTGCTGCTTAGACATGAAACAGATGGGGCCTTGTTAGTCATGAAATGCACATCTACACAGAAGATGATAATATTGAATGGGCCGCACTAGAACCAAAAAGTCTGAGGTTAAAGGGTCCCTCCTTAAGAAGATCACCTAGTGCAATGGCAGCCTTGGTATTGACCCTGCTGGATGGGTTTTTATTAAGAACTAGACATTAAGCCTGTTACAATAACGGGCGCTAGAACAGTAGTGTATAAACATTAGTAGGAACAGTCTATATTAAATGGCAAGGGACCTTGTATGTGGCTGTAATATGTGTCACTGTATTGTGTGCCTTTAATTTTCTCTCTCAGTAATACTGGTTTGTATTTTCGTAAAATGCCTGTAATTTTGTCATACAGTAATACAGTGGAACCGAAGTAATTTCCCCCATAGGATTGTATTTAAATACAATTAATCTGTTCCAGATCATATGAACTGTATGTAAATATATATATTTTTTAAGATTTTAAGCACAAATATAGTTAATTATACCATTGAATGCACATAGTAATAGTAAACTAAATGTAAAAACATTGACTAACACTAAGAAAACCTTGAACAACAGAGAAAACTAACATTGCAAGAGTTTGCGCTATAGCCTTATGACCCGCTCGCTAAAGACACTTTTTTAATGAGTTTTAAGCACAGGGAAAAAAATGAACATTTGAAAAATCCGTAATCTAATAAACAACCAAGAAAAGTAACATTACAACAATGCACACGTGCGCCTGTGTGTGTGTGTGTGTGTGTGTGTGTCTGATTCTGTCCTGGGCCTGCGTGTGTGCGGGCGGGCGTGTCTGTCTCTGTGGCGGGCCTGCATATGTATGTGTGTGTGTGTGCGTGCGTGTCTGTCTCTGTCTCGGGCCTGCGTGCGTGTGTGTGTGACTGTCTCTCGCGCGGGCCTGCCTGCCTGCGTGTGCGTGTGTGTGTGTGTGTGTGTGCGTGCGTGTGTGTGTGTCTGTCTCTCGGGCGGGCCTGCGTTCGTCTGTCTGTCTGTCTGTCTGTCTGTCTCTCGTGCGCACGCACCTGTGTGTGTCTCTCTCTCTGCACACACAGGGAATGCACAGGAAGAGACTGAACACGTGCCGTGTGGCCCCGCGCATGCGCACTTCACCAGAAGACACACACACACGGACACCTGGACGCACACAGGGGTTTTATTAAAGAGATTATCCATGTTGTTCTTTCATTTGTGTAGCTATAGTTTCATTCCATGATTTCAAAAAAATGTTATGTTGATTGGTTATATTAAATGCCCATTAGGTGGATGCATATGTACTATTGTCATATTCAATGTGACTTCTCACCAAACCTGATCTTGTGAATGGGGTAATGTGAGACTGAGAAATAGATGATTGCTCCAGATATTGTTCATTGTATAGAAGTAATAAATATGTGTGCTACGAGTGTTGTGCAGGGCCATTGAGTTTTGACTGTTTTTTTTTTCGTTAACTGTGTTATTAATGATAATTCTCAATTCTTATTATAATATATAAATAACTTTGCTTCTTTTTTAATGCTTGCAGAATCCAACCCTGATTGCATTTACAACAATTGCAGGGCTGACTGGAGTGGTCATAACTTTAGCTTTGATTTTAATTATCACATCATCCATGGAGGTCATCAGAAGGTCCTACTTTGAAGTGTTCTGGTATATACACCACCTTTTTGTGATCTTTTTTATTGGACTCGTTTTTCATGGAGCTGGGTATGTATTCTAAATGAGCAGTAAAATCATTTGGCTTATGGTTTCAGTTTTGGTCTTAGAGGAAGAAATAATGTCATCCAAGGCAAATACTATTCAGAGACATTTATTAACAGATTAGTTATAATTAAGTAAGAAATAGGAAATATAACCAACAAATAACTAGAGTAATTGTTGACATGTAATTGTTAAAAATCTATTCAAACTATTTACACTCAAGAAGGGATTTATTAACATGCCAATAAATCTTTCCACTTTGCAGAACATTAGTGTTCATGCTCAACAGTCCAGCTGTTGGACATTATGACCATAGATTCAATTGCTCTCTTCAACAGTTTTGCTTTATAGATAATCACCACAAGTGATTTTATTATGGAAATAAGCTACCAACCATTTAGACATTGACTGTTTTGTTACCTGAGGCTGCAGTGCATGGTTGTGGGAATGTTTATCAGCGAGGTCTTGCTTTAAAAATACCTACCTAATGTTAAAGTTCTGTTCATAAAATATACCTTCATTTGCAAGTGGAGTAAAAATGGCAATGACAATGAAATGAAAGAAGTGGAAAGCTCATTATCTGACCCTTCCCATTTCCAGAACTGGACAATTAAATTTGACAGGAGAGAGAGCATTTTGGGAAAACAAAAGCCCATGTGGTATCAGAAATTGACAGACAGACACCTCCTCATCCCTAAAGTATTACAAAAGACTTGCCCACACTAAAATGAAAATCAGGAAGTAGTCTCACTATAATTATATATGACAAAATTACGATAAAGCAGAAACAACCTTACGAACATCTGCAATGGACAAAAATTGAAAATATTAATGAGGAAAAGATAAGTCAAGACATGACAAATTCCCTCCCAGTACAGTAACAGTGGTAACCACTAGGCTGCATTGTCTGCATTATACAGAAATGTTTTATTTTCTTAATTGAAATAAATAAATGCAGTATAATTCAGTGCACTTCAATATGTATTTTACTTTTTCAGCTCCTACCACTATGAAGAAACTTCACATAACCAAAAAGTTGTATAAGCTGTGCTGCTATTCAACATTTAATAATCTAAACATTCAGAGAGAAAACACCTCTATGTATGTTTAATTAATATTGTAGCCAAATGGGTAAAGTGACAGTTAAGACAATGGAAATAACTGGGATCTGGCATTTATTTTTACACAAATCTAAAGCACAGCACTGCTTTCCAACAGCTCATGACTACTCCACCAATCTCTCTTCTATCTTGCACATCAAATTGCACCTTCTCCCCACCAATAACACACAGACATGACAGAGTAGGGGGCAAGAGAACTTGTTGTGCAGTCAAGTGTATACAAACAACCGGGAATACAGGGTTCACCCCAGCCAAATAACTATATAGTATTACAAATAAGTATCTATCTATCTATCTATCTATCTATCTATCTATCTATCTATCTATCTATCTATCTATCTATCTATCTATCTATCTATCTATCTAAATACAGCAATCTAACCAACTGGGTACTGCATCTCTGTCACAGTTTTATTTATTTCTTCTTATTTCATACTTGACTTAAGAAATGTTAACATAAATACAGACTCCACTGTTAATACACTTGGGACTAGCTCATCTCTATATATATAAAATCCAACATCTATCTGTATGTCTGTATGTCTGCCTGCTCTTCTCAAGAGAACTACTTAACAGATTTAGATCTGTTTTTTTTTTTATAATTTACTTGAACATTCTGGTTGATTTTGCGACTTCTCTCATTGCACTAAGAATCATAGTTTGCTTGCAGGAGTGATATATTTGCACTAATCCAAGACAGAGGCTGCAGGCTGAGGTGAGGGGGAAGCATGACATCAGGAGTGGGGAGCCGGGCAGGGCCCTCCTCACTGTCCTTTTTCATTAATACACGGACGGAGCCGCAAGCCACGGCTAGTAATTTATTTAAAAAGATCTGGTGTCATGCACATTTAAAGTTAGAATTTTTGTATTAAGCAAGGAAAATGTTCTGCCAAATGTTTAAAATGTAGGCCATTTTCCACCACTTATTGCAGTTCATTTAATTGATTTGTAAATGTTTTTTTAAAATAATTTCCACAGTAGTCAGCACAAATAGTGTTCAAAAGTTTGATTCATGGTGGGTCTGATTTTTGTGGATTTCAATAGTTCCTGGAGCTACATCAAAGTTGTCATTCAAGCACAGACATTTATCATAAAATGGCTTTACAAAAAAATGCAGGCAAAATCCCAAGATGGTTGCAACAGAATAATTCTTTCTTCATCATGAAAACATCTGCAAAATACTTAGGGTCTGCATAAAAATATATTTTCATTGAACTTTCTAAGGTAAGCTGATTTGTAGGGCCATTATTAAAGGAAGTACATTACTGTACTTTTGTGCATAAAGACCAGCACTTTTAAAAATGAAGGTGCTAAAATGGTTCTTCAGAGTTATGTTACATTTTTGCTTCCAGAAAGAACTTTTTTTAATTAGATTTAGATCTTTATTTATTGATATTTATTTTATAAATAATCATGAACAGATAATAACAGCTTTGTGAATTACCAACAGGTTCCTGATTTTTAAAGGACTCTTGCATTAACATTAACATGTACTAAGTTTGGGTTTTCTTGATTTCTTGATTTGTTAGTTTCCTGAGAGGTTGTCTACTCTACATTAAATATTTCTGTTTTGTCCACATATTAGGAACTTTTTCTAAAATCCAAAGAACTAATTTATTGTACAAAGAACCCTTGCAAGAATGAAATGGTTCTTTGTCAAGTAATGATACTATAAGGAACCACACAGCACAGTTGAAAGCCATTTTAAAGCATTTTAAAGAACGAAGTCACTGTATATGATGTCAGAGTCTAACTTTAAGGCTCATTAGTTGAAGGTAAACAGCTATCTTGGAATGCCACCTTTGATGTAAATCCAGGAACAGAAAACCAAATGAATCAGATTTACCGCATTGTCCAAAAAGTGGACACTTCCATATTACATGAGCTGAAGGTACATCTGAGAAGGTCTCAACTGACTTTGGTTAAAATGAATTCAGACTGAATATGTCGGAATCCTTCACACTATCTTCAAAGAATTTGGGAAGAAAGGACTTGTTGAAAGTGTCTCCATCAAACTGAAATGTGGTGGTAGTGAAAATTCCACATGGAAACTGAATGGTGTTTATATCTTCTGCTCAAATGTGGAGGACTCTTTAGTGAGAACACAAATTCAGGAAAATGTGGAAGTGAACCAAGAAAAGAAACTCAGACTCAGACTAACGTGCAGCCTAGTTCATTTATGATGTGTGTAGACAGACTGGTCAGACATGGGTTCAAGAGTTGGGGAACCACCTTGTTAATCCTGTTTAAATGGCATCAAATCACAGAAAAAGTACAACAAAATATGTGTCCTCTGTCATTAAGAATAACATAAATCCTTGTACTAGAGAGGAACCTGCCTTCTCTCCTTCTCGTGTTCTCATGAATGTCAAACTAAAGTCTCCAACTTCAGTCGGGATGGGCTCTATTTACAGTATGTCTGGACCCAGAAAGGGTGTGGCTTGGAAGATTTGTGGGGCTGTGGTTAGACGTCGTCTGGCTGTAATCCTTCATAGATGTGGATGGTCAGACAAGGTTGTGAGTAACAGCATTACATTTCATCCCAGGTGGTAGTTCTTACCTTCTCACAGCCTTAAAGGAGTCCCCTACGCACACATGTGTGTAATATGTAAACAGAACTGGATTGGCTTCTGAGTCTTTTTAACTAAACTTATTATTGGAAAATTCTTAAATCTGAAAAGTGATAGGTTGGATTTGTTCATTTGCTTGCTTGTTTTTTTAGTTGTTACACTCCATTAATATTTAATCATTATATTTCTTTAATATTATGTTGCTTCCTCTCATTCATTAGAGCTTAGGTTTCAATTCTAGGCTTGGTGACAGTCTGTTTGATATTTACACTTTCACTCTGTGCTCAGTCAGACTTTCTCCAGACATTTTGACATATTCTGAAATCCCAGTTCACCATGTTAGGTTACTTGGTAACAGCATATATGAGTACGTGTGTGTGGGTGTGCTTTGCAATAAACTATAATCTTATGCCATGATGATTCCAGTCTTATTCACAATGGATTCACATTATCCTGCCACAGAATGAGTGGGTTCAGAAATTATATCAAAAGATAGTGTACTGGACAAAGAGGGTTCAAAAACTGGTGAGTAGATAGTTAGATCATTCAAATGCAGTGCATATCAACCTAATATAGATAATTTAAGGATCACCGTATTAAGCTCTAAAAATAACATCTTCTTTTGTTCTTCTTTTTTTTGTTGTCCTCCAGACGCATAGTACGCGGTCAAACAAATCTAAATGCAAGTGACCCAGAGCTGTGTGCAAAAGAGTTTAAAACTTGGGGACAAAATATTTCATGTCCTGTACCAGAGTTTGCTGGAAATCCACCTATGGTATTATATTTTCAGTTTTATACCTATATAATATTTATATTTGAAACCTATTTGATTTTCAAGTTAAGTTCATACTATACATTCAAGACTGTGTATAAAATGGCAGATATTGAAGAGATTGTACTCTACACAGCCTTCCCTTTAAATGATCAAGCAAAGTCCACTTTGTATATGTTATCCTTTAGAGCTTTAGCACCTTTGAAATTTGAAAGAACAATGTTGAAGCATTTTTTGTTTTTGTAAGTGGCTTTATATTAAAAAACTGTGTATATTTTTATTTCAGACATGGAAATGGGTAGTTGGTCCAATGTTCCTATACCTTTGTGAAAGGTTGGTGCGATTTTGGCGTTCGATGCAGAAAGTTGTCATAACAAAGGTTTGTCATTTACTATCTATCTATTGTTCAATCTCTTGTAGCTACCATATGTTTATTTGATCTGTTTTTACCAATCTTCCAGTGGTCTGCTCTGTATTTAGGTTTTTCTTAAGATTAATAACCGTAACCCTTTAGGCTCTACTGGCCTCAGCACCACTAATGATGATGACGATGATGTTAATGATGGCAGAACTTTATTTGTCCCCAAGGGGAAATTCGGCTTTTTACAGAAGCTCTTTAAATACAGTAAATAAATACATAACTGGAAAAGTAAGCAAATAAATAAATATACACATATACTTTGACCTAAACACACACCAACTGACTATAAAGCAAGAAAATTAAAAGGAAAGAAAATTCTGACTTGGCTGTCACAGTCTCAGTGAGGCATTATACAGACATATTGCTGATGGTATAAAGGAGTCCCAGTGGCGTTTCTTGACACACTTCTGCTGAATAACTCATTGGCTAAAAGCACTCAGTGTTAGTGTGTCAGTGGGGGTGTGCAGAATTGTTTATAATGGCACTCGGTTTTGTTTTAATTCTCTCCTTTCCTATGACCTCCAGGGGGTCCATAGTGTGTCTCATAACTGCCCTTTAAACACTTTTAATCAATGGGTCTCTCTTGAAATGATGTGATCAGGCCAGCATACAACAGCTTAGAAAATCACACTGGCTGTCACAGAGTTATAGAATATGTGAAAGATGTCACTTCCCTCATTAAAGGAACACAGTCTCCTAAGAAAAAAGAGCCTGCTCTGCCCTTTCTTATATAGTTTTTTTTGCAGACACCCGTGACCCTATAGTGAAGATAAAGCAGGTTGGATAATGGATAGATGGATGGATGTATCCTAAATTTTGTGAACTGCTCCCCTCATTTGTGTTTCAACCTTCATCTTTGTTAAATCTATGGCAAATAATTTTTCTACTGAACAAATGTTCTCTCCTCTCTGACAAGAAGTGAAAGATAGATAGATAGTGTTCCAATGTACAATTGACTGAGTGACTGGGAAGATAAAATCTACCTTTATGAATCATTAGAATTATTAAAAACTGCATTTTTATTATAGCTGTATTGTAAATTTCACTTTACCTTTTGTTTACTACCTTTTCCAAATTATAGAGTAGAGTACAGAAACATGATCAGATAACTGACATAGGAGAAAAAGCAAAACAAAATGCTCAGAACAAATGTTATTCATTTTAGGTGGTTACACATCCTTCTAAGACCATTGAGCTGCAAATGAAGAAGAAAGGGTGGAAGATGGAGGTTGGCCAATATGTGTTCCTTCAGTGTCCTTCCATTTCTCAATTTGAGTGGCACCCATTCACTCTGACATCTGCTCCAGAGGAAGATTACTTCAGTGTTCACATCCGGATTGTGGGAGACTGGACCCAAAAACTATTCACTGCTTATGGTGGCGATAAAACAGATTTCCAGGAAGCATGGAAAATGCCAAAGTAATCATCAAATGTTTTCACTGCCATTTGTTTTGCTTCATATAAATTATAATTAGAAGGTGTTTTTAAGAATTAGGGGACTCTGCCCCCGCTTGCTTTGCTTGCCAACCCCGGGCTGGCGCTACATGCTAGCCACTTCGCGGCTCTGCTGCTTGTGTATGTACAATTTAAACAGATTGTTGTTTTCATGAGAATTGTTACATATGCATAATAGAACTAGCTATTTTACATTACAGCGAGTAATTAACCATAATAAAAAATAGTAAAACTTAATAAATTAAAAATTATGTTTCAGGTTGCGTTAGAGGTATTCATTGCATTATACGTTTTTGTTCTGTTTGTCTTTAAAATTAACGCGCAAATACTTTTTAAACTTACACTTTTACTGTAAAACTTCAGTAAAAACAATATTTGGAATTAACTTTTCATGAAGATTGCATTGAATTTTGATTATGTGTTTGAACTTACATTGTGACAACACAACGTATAACTGCCCATGAGTGAATATCATTTCTTCCTCTCTAATAAATAAACCGACTTTTTTGAATATTTGTCCCCGTGATTTGTTAATTGTCATAGCAAAAGCTATTATAATGGAAAACTAAAGCGGAAGATGTACTACATTACCTTTCTTGTTTCCTATTAAAATTTTACATGTCAGAATTGTTAGACCAATTTTGAACACAACTAATCTTGTCCTATTGCATAGCCCATCACTCATACTTAAATTATGCAATTACATTACAATACATCCTTCTTTCAATTTTCAAGTAATTGGAAATCAGGTGGAAGACCTGATGGTGCTAACGGTTGTAGATATTCTACGGGATATTGTAATTTGATGTTTTCATCTTCCGCACCATCACAACACTGTTTCAGCATAGTCTATTGATACACATTTAACCAATTTGCCATCGACAATTTTCACGTTAATTCGTTTGACTTCATCGTTTCTCGGTGCTAGGATTACCCATGTTCTCATATCTTCTGCTGATAACCCTTCGGGATGAAATTCTTCAATAAGATTTGGACATAAAAAGTCTTCTTTTATTGGGAACTTAAAGTTAGGAAGAGCTGAGAGCGCAGGAACTGTGTCTGACAAAAGCATTCAAGGAGGTGAGAGGACCAGGGGCATGGGCCGTTAATCATAAATGGTTGAGAGAAGGGTGGGATTTGAAAAAATCTCTTTTCAATAGTCTTGTCTCGCAGGATTTGAAAAAATCCCTTGGCAATAGTCTCGTCTCATCTCAAGATTTTCTTTTATAATAGAAAGATAATAATTTAATTTTAAATCACATGAGGCTTTCAACATATTTAATCCAATCCATAGTCCTACTGTGTATCCAAGCAGCAGCATTGGCTTCAAAGCAGTCCATTGCATGACACAGTATGGACAGTATGGACAAACTAATATGACTCTATTAGAGTCACCAATTTATGAAACACAAACATCTTTAAGGTATAGGTAGAAAACCAGTGTATAAAGAGAAAAACACACTGACCTCTACTGTGCATGGCATTGGTGCCCAAGGTGTTTGAACCATGAGCAAGCAGCACTAACTACCCGACCCAAATAATTACATATTTTCTAAATAAAATGTCTTATGTTGTGGATAAGTACAAGGAGGATACAAGACATATGTGAATTACAGCTAGTACCTGAGCTAGAGAGATTGTCCCCATGATAAAGTTAACACAAATCCCTTCCTCCCAACATTAGTGTGCCGAGGACAGTTGCAGATGACATGCAGAGAATTAGAAGAAGAAAAAAGCACAGAGTGAAAGATGTAATGCAGTTGAGGCAAATTCATTTGATAACCACTCTCTCATAGCAAACCAAAATACTAATTGAACATATTATAACTTAAATTAATTGTACAAGTTATTAGTATTTGTTTAGATCAGATAAGCTTTATTAATTCTATGGGTAAATTTAGATGCATGCAACAGCAGAAACAGAAAAACACACAAATACAGGCTCACAGGACAAATAATGTAATCAATTGATCAATCAGTTAATCTATAAATAAATGTATATGGAGCATAAATTTCTAAATGAAGTTGAAAAGTGTTTACTGTTAAGAGGAAGCATTGAATTGCCTGATAGCAGTGGGCGGAAAAGACCTCCAGAGATGTGTCTTAGCACACCATAGTGCAATGAGCCTGTGGTTAAAAGTGCTCCAAGAGAGAACCTCCTGGGGGGAATGGAGGGTTTTCTTTATGATGGCATCTAATTTTGCCATCATCCATTTTTCCATAACAGCTTCTAGTGTGTTCAGGGTTCACTCTGATGAAGCAGGCTGTCCTGATAAATTTGTTCAGGCTTTGTACTTCTTTTGAGTGCAAGGTGCTTCCCCAGTAGACCACAGCAGGTTCTTGTTGATGTTCATGTGAACTCCCAGGTAGTTGTAGCTCTGCACCACTTTGACTTCCTCTCCCTGAATGGTGTCTGGTCTCAGAGGCTCCTTCGCATTTTGTTCATTCCTGCACAGTCCTGGTGTTGGCTGGCAGCCGCTGGACGATGTGTTAGTGGCTTTCGTTGCTTCCTCACTTTTGCAAGCCTAACATTGTGCTTCTTTAATTCTTTCTTATTCTTCTTTTTTGATAGGTCTGACAGAACATTTATTTGTATGTCAAGTACTATAATTCATTTTCATAATATTCAGCAAAGGTTAGGCATTTTGTTTGGTTAATAGTCAATGAAGAATACAAATCATGCTGGAAGACGATCCAAACTTGCATCATCCATTTACTGTAAAGGAGTTTCAAAAATCTAATGTGTCTGGTGCATAGCTTTCTTTATATAAAGTTTTCAATTCAGCAGCAAATACTGCAGATTAATACCCACAAAAAGCTCCACATAATTATCTCTGTAGAAATCCTAGGTGTTACTTTAAAATAAAATCTTGAACAAGAACACATGGACATGATTGCACAAACATTAGAACATTTTTCAGGCAAAACACCATAGACACATGGAATAAATATTAAAGATGTGTGATAGAGAGTAGGACTTTAGAGACCTTCAGATCTTGACTTGATGTTATATTGGACAATCTAGGTTAATAGACAAGACAAGCTTGATGAGCTGAATGATCTGTTCTCATAGCGATTATTCCAATTTTCTAAGTAAAATGTCAATAGATTCTTAGAATTTTACACTACTAATAACTAAAGCAAGATTCTTTTGGATGAGGGGCTTGTTTTCAGTCATCTTTCCCACAGACTTACATCCTGACCCTATGGACTAACACTCACACACACATACAATTGTGAAAGTAGTCAAATAGTGTTCAAGGACACCATGGAAATATGGAAAATCTATATTATAAATTTGGAGAGTTAGTGAAAGCCTAGAAAAAATGTGTCTGTCATATTACGTTCCTAATATTTCTGCACATTCATTTTTCTATCTATCTATCTATCTATCTATCTATCTATCTATCTATCTATCTATCTATCTATCTATCTATCTATCTATCTATCTATCTATCTATCTATCTATCTAAGCCACATATAGCAGGCACAAACAACTCTTATGGTCAAAATGAGGCAAAGGCTTCAACTAACATGCTTCTTGTAAAATGCATCTTAAGTGAGGACAGTATCAGCTCGGGAAATGAGAATTGGTGAATTTAGGTAAGATGTATGAGGAAGACAAACACATAAAAAAGACTGTAATGGGGACTTAGTATGCAAGTATTAAACAAAAGAAAGATGGGACTCACCTAAATGCCACACTGAATGAATTGTGTGAATCTCACCAGAGAATGCGTTCACAGTCAATACCAAATCGTTGTAGTCAGTGCTAGCAAGGAAAGGGTGATGAGGCCTAGGCCCTTACTCTTCATTAATTATTGATGATACCATTCTTTTTTTATAGGATGGCTGTAGATGGACCCTTTGGAACAGCGAGTGAAGATGTATTTCGATATGATGCAGTCATGTTAGTGGGAGCTGGGATTGGTGTTACTCCATTCGCCTCTATCCTCAAGTCAGTCTGGTATCGATATTCCAACAATGTCACTGAGCCTAAGTTAAAAAGAGTAAGTGTCAGAAAGATGTCCTCTAGGTTTCCTGAATTTCCTCCTTTTGTTCTCTTTTTCTTTATCCTGTATCCTATAAGATATTAGCAGTGTTTTCTGCAAAAAATAAAAGGCAAGGCTAAATGTGATTAAAATAACTACAACCTCTTATCTTTTGTTTTCAAAATGTAGAAGTCATATCAGTTTTTTTTCTGAACCCTGTTTGCCTGTTGAATATTTAAAACAAATTTTGTCATATTGCATGTTTCCATTTTTTTGTTGACTTTGATTGTATATGAGTTAAATCCATTCACCTATTTGTCAAACTAAGACTATAGGAAAAGTTGTGATGAAAGCAGGCCACTTAGGCCAATATGGAATGCCAATCCCTGTTCACCTAAAATTCACAAAATATCATCAAGAATATTGAATATTCTCAAGGAGAATCATGAAAAATCAGCATATAGCCTGCAAAATAAAAATGTGAATAAATCTAAACCACAACTGTCAATGTATTTTACGACAAAGCTTGCAGTTCAAAATGTTATTTAAAATTATTGCTATATATACTATGGTAAAAAGGCGCTTTGTTTCTCATTTGAATTACAGATTTATTTCTACTGGGTGTGCAGAGAAACCAATGCATTTGAGTGGTTTGCAGATCTTCTGAGGTCTCTAGAGGCTCAAATGGCGGAGAAAGGGAATGCTGACTTCCTGAGCTACAACATTTACTTAACAAAATGGGATGATAATGAGGTAACCCATCCTAGCTAAATGTCTGAACCAGGTCATTATTGTCATCTTCAATAGTGAAAACAGATTTTCTGAAACAGGTCAGGTCAGCCAAACCCAATACCCATTTTAACTAAGCAGTTGTTCCATGAACCATGCTTTGCATACAGTGCCACATAATGATTTACAAACCACAATATATATTATGAATTACTTTATATGCAAATACACACATATTGCTCACCTTAATGATTAAATGAATGCAATGTTTCATAACTAATAAAAGTTACCTCATATGTTCGTCAAGAGCTGTGGAATGTCTGTAATTTATGTTGCCTAATTTATACATATTTTCATAACTATATACAGCGTTACACCAGAATATGTTCACCAATGACTTAAGGAATTTTGGTCAAATGTTAAAATAGGGACTTTAGGGACTAAATTTAACTAGCCAACCCGCGGCATACCATACACCGCATAACCAGGCCGGTTTTTTAATCATTTTTAAGCACAGGGAGAAAATTTAACATTTGCAAAATCGGTAATGTAATAAATCAGCAAGAAAAGCAACATTGTAACAATGCACGGAACGAACCAACACACAATCGTCCGTGCGGCATAGCGAGGTGGGAGGGGGGTGTGTACAAAGTGCAGGAGCATCTAAGAAGACGCATGTTTGTCGCGGATGCGAATTGCTGTATGTAGCGTGTACAATACTTTGCTATGCTGCACGCGGTCGTGCGTCGAATCCGAAAACTCGTTTTAAAGACTGCTCACTTCATTGTGTTTTAACCTCAGTTGTAAAGGAATGTTTTAATGATTCCATGGGATACCCCTCGCAAACAGTTTTACACGCTGCATATGGCGATTCACCTCCGCAAGAAACATGCCTCTATGAACAGTCAACGTGTGGGAGGGGGATGTGTACAAAGGGTAGGGACGAAAACAGTGGGAGCGTATGAGTCGCACTTAGTGGTAATTCCACGGTTTGCAGCCCGAATGGGGTTCAACGGCTTACCCACGCCTAGACACACTCTCAATCTCATGCATAATTATTTATTGAATGGTAAACACTTCTGGAAAGACATGGTTGTCTAAAACAGGTTAGTGTGAGAATACAACAGTAAGTGAATGAAAAGATGGAACTCTGGAGAGAGCAAAATACAACACAATAGTGAACCCGCGACATAACAAATGCCGCATAATTATTTATTGATGGTTGAACACTTCTGGAAAGACACAGGGACACCCCTCGCAAACTGTTCTACACGCCGCATACAGCGATTCACATCTGCGACAAACTGTTTTACACACTGCATACAGCGAATCACATCCGCGACATGATTTTTCCTAGATGGTCCTGTCGCGTCCACCCTCGCACTCGAAGCATACACACCGAGTGCTCATGTGCCCGGTCGCAAGCCGCGTCAAGCCTCGTTCTTGAAGCATACACACTGCCTGCTCATGTGCCCGGTCGCAAGAGAAACTCACGGAGAGCCGCCCACCAGCTGCCTGTGTGTGTGCCTCTGTCTGTCTCTGGCGCGGCTTTCTCTTGCGCTGCCTCTGTGTGAACCGGTGAGGCACAGAGAAGGTCAGCTGCTGACAGAGCGTCTCGACTGTTGCAGGGCCTGCATTGGTGAAGCAGGAGAGACGGTAATGAAACAGAGGCACAGGGCTTATTGGTTTTTAAAGACTGATTCCTTCATTGTGCTTTAACCTCAGTTATAAAGGATTGTTTTAAGGATCCCATGGGATACCCCTCGCAAACCGTTTCACATGCTGCATATGGCGATTCACCTCCGCGAGAAACATGCCTATGAACAGTCAACGTAGCTCGGAGGTACATGACATTAACCTGACCTGCACTGCATGTGGCCTCTACGACAGACGAACATAAATGACGCCATTTTTTCTGTGTCGCTAGGCCGAGTTGGTGGGCGTGGCCGTGCGAGTTGTCGTTGTATCCAATGGTCTTGGAGTTGGTGGGCGTGGCTCCTTCCTGTGTGCGCCACAGGTGTCTCACTTGTCGGCAGTTTAGTGAATCCAAGCCCCTTCCGGTGTGCTGTTCATGGTTGTCTTGTCTTAGTGAATTATATATATAGATATATATATTATATAACTAAAGGAACATATTTGTTAAGGTCTTGGTACAAAGCAGTAAATGACTAATAGATGCAATCGAGGTAGCCTCTGTTGTAATGTTTTTAAGCCTTATTAAAACCAACCGAAAAAAAGGTTAAAGCCTTGTTACAGTAAATGATTAATGGATGCCTCAAGGTATTTCCTATTTAAGAATGTTATTAAAGTTTTGAATATATATTATATCAGGAGAACACTGGACATGAATTTGATCTTCCTTTATATTGATGTACATACTGTATGTATCAGGGTTCAATTCTCACAGCCAATGGTTTCTGTCTCAAGTCACTCCACTTCAGGGCCACAAACATGGTTCTTGCTCTCCACACAGAAAGCACGGAAAGTAAACCTGCCATTCACTTGAGATAAATAAACATCACTTTACTTAACAGGACTTTGAGGATTTTGACTGTAGATGTAACAGGTTCACTTCATTTGAACCCAATCACACAAAATGAAGAAAAAAGACATCACACAAACATCTAACCACTTATTTTGGTACCAGCTGTGCTACCCGTCTAAAAAGGGTGGAAATATCAGCAATCGATGTTGACTTCAGCAGTAACGTTTGCAGTGCACCAGTCATTGTAATATATTTTGTAAAGCATGTAATAAAATAAATGCATTGCATTTGTCATTCCAACAGATGGTGCATCACAAACATTTGTAATAGTAAAATGCATTACTATAAACGTTTATGATGGGCCAGCTATTGGAATGACAAATGCAATGCATATTTCTGTTATATGCCATTTGGTATGGGATTCGTAAAAGCAGTGCTAATGCTTGGGATTCTCCATATGTTGGAATGACAAATGCAATTTATTTTATTACTACAAATGTTTGTGTTGCTCCATCTGTTGGAATGACAGAGCCATAACAACTGTAGAGACAAACAGATACATACTTATTAGGGTGAATACAGTCTTGCTTCAGGCTATTCTTTAGCTCAAAACACTAAACAACATTTCTTGTGTTGCCTTTACCGATACCCATTAACCTACAACAGCCCATGACTGAGGCCTGTCCCTCATTCATTCTGCCATGTGTATTGATGTAATTTACCATAAATATGCCATACTTTGACTTAATACACTATTTTATATTTCTGCTCTACACTGGCACACTAACACTGAGTACTTTCAGACAACAAATCAGTCAGCAGAATTGTGTCAAGAAACGCAATCTATCTATCTATCTATCTATCTATCTATCTATCTATCTATCTATCTATCTATCTATCTACTTACCCCGCATTTCATTTAAAGACTGGAAGTACTACCTACTGTAGCAATTTTACTACATTTGTTATTTCTATCTTTGCTGGTCATCTATTGGCAAAGCAACTAGATATTTGAAAAGTGATTAAAATGTTTTTAAGCCTGTCTCATTAATAGAAATACCAGAGACAAAAAACAAGTTTTATTTTTCAATAAATTTCCCCCAGACCAGTTATAAACTTATTATAACTTTCCGAAATCTTCCTTCTATTTAAATATCTTTATCACTGGAGTAGCTTACCCAATAGGTTAGGGTCAAATGGTCTGGAGCAGAAGGTGGATGTGGAAACTCTTCAGTTCCAAAGTTTTGCAGAGCAGCCTTTGCAGGCAGTGCAGTATTAGAGGGGACATTGTCATGAATTTGAAGCTCAATAGCTTTTCTTGCCAGTTTTTTTCTAAATGATTGCCACAAACACTTAAGCAAATCAGTGTAATATGCACTGAACTTGTAAGCCTTTTGATGCAAGTATCCAAAATGGAAATAAATCTTTAAAATTATAAAAAAAATGTTCACATGATTTTGCCAACATTGGTCATGACATTGAATTTATTTGGTGTTGAAGAATTACCAGTGCTTTCATCATGGTTTATGCTTGTAATCAAGTTTCATACCCACTTGTGAAACATTTCTTAAATTTCTACTAGTCCAAATAAGTTGATCTCCTTTAAACCCTGAGTGTGGTAAAGCTTCATTTCTGGAGTCACAACATCCACAGATGTTCGTTTAATTGTACATGAAGAATGGATTCAACACATAACAAATCCCTATTGTGTCTTCTACTTCCTGCACCATTACACTTCTCCATTATAGTTCACCTCACAGTGTTAATATCTTTTTGTGTTGTCGGTGGTGAAGTCTAGTCAGAACATGGCTGATCTTTGGTAGATGTTATACTACAATGTGGCTCTGTTGTCTTTCTAAGGCAGATGATCAGGACTGTTTCTGGTTCACACTGACTAGGCAAGAACAAACCTCTTCAGAAATATTGTTCTCTAGCATCAGAAATTGAATGACACTTTTTGGCATACAATTCATCATGATTCTGAAATGAAATACTCACTAAAAACTATAAATGCTAAAAACTTCTGTTCTTGTATTTTAGTACACCAGTGCTAAGGTTAAAACTCAAAGATTTTGACCACCACTCATGTCCATTTAAAAAAATGTGTGCTTCTTGCCTAAGCAGTATAAAGATAGATATGGTATTAATCACATGACATTACACTATGTGTTTTCTTATTAATAAAGTGTGTCCGTAATTGTATGTGTTTTGATATGTTCCATTACTATGTGGTATGGTAATATGTCTACCAACAACAGAAAACAGTTTGAAAGACTGGTCTTCACCACTTCTTAAATTATAAGATGTTTTCTTGTCCTGCATATCACTGGGTTCTCTTCATACACATAGCACTCTCATAACAAGCCATTTCCAATAGGAGCACAGGATGCAAACTGCACAGAAAGCAGTCATCTTAGTCAGTCGAGCCATAGGAGAACTCCATAGATGTTAGTGATTGATTAGATTTCTGACTGTAATAGCATCTGTTCTCTGCGACAGGCTTGCTCCACTTGAGCTCTACTACATGTGGATCCAATTTACTCTTCCAGAGTGATCCTTCAAAGCGGTTGCACACTGCTCACGCTCTATCTACTTCTCTTGCATCTGGTAAACAACTATGCTTAACAAGACAAGAATGACCAGATTTCATAATGGTATTCTCCTTAAAGCTATGACAAAAATGAACTTAACATTCTGTCCTTAGAGTTTTTGTGTTGTATTGATGAATGAATTGTTTCTGGCAGTGGTTGTCAACTATTTGTTCAGTAATGACCCTTTTTTAACAGTAATCTTAACAGCAGCTAACCAGCATCTTCATATGAATGTCACACAATCAATAGTAAACACACTTTTATTGATTTTAATTAAAAGCAGCTAACAATAAATGCAATCAAGTGAAATTTAACAAAGCAAAATTCAACCACCACCCAAGAGAGAGGAGAGCCAACAACCAACCAAACCAAAGTATCCTTATCCCTGAAATGGAAGCTTATTCTAGAATGTTATTGATTAGATCCTGCCATATTTAAAAAAAAAGCTTTGAACAGATCCATTAAGTGAGAATTTTATTTTTTCCTATTTCAAATAGTATAGAACATCAGTTACCCATTAAATTGAAAGTGGTGGTGTGGGATTCTTATAATTGAGCAAGATACGTCTACAAGCTATTAGTGAAGTAAAGGAAATTACAGGTTGTTTGTCTTTCTCCACCTTAAGCCTATCTGGAAGTTCACTAAACACAGCTGTTAGTGGATTAGGAGTGATTGTGACACCAAGGCTGTCTGGTAGGCATTCAGAGATGTTGTCTAAATTTTTATTTTGGTGCATGCCCAGAACACATGGCCCCGTGGGGCTGGAACTTGATTGCAATGTTCACAGGTTGAATCTTGCCCTGGAAACGTTTTGGGCAATTTTAAATGAGATACACGCACTTAAGAAAAGATTTTTAAGTTGAATGATTGAATACTTTCTGCATATGCAGCTAGAGTGTATTCTGTGCATTGCTGCCTTCCACTCCTTTTCTGAAATATTAAGTGACAGATACTTTCCCCAAAGTACCCTGGGATCTTTGAAAGGATGGGACTTTAAAGTATTTTTATAAATTGCAGAGATGCTCTCGAAGTCTTCAAAACTGATAAATGTTTCCTCTGGAATAGAAATAAGTGGAAAGTGGGGAAAATTGGGCAAGATCTGTTAAGCAAAGTTTCTAGCTTAAAAGTAGTGAAAGAATTGTGTTAATGAGAAGTAAAATTTGAAGGGTAATTATTCATAGGAAGTTTTAATCCTGTACATTTTCCAAACATTGAATACTGTATATGTCTGAGAGGGTGGAAAAAGGTGATTGTCATGTAGAGGTGCAACAGATGAAAGCTTTTCTGTCTTGAAGTGCTTCCTACATTGATTCCATATTCTGAGAGAATTACGGGCAATTGGATTATTAGTGTATTGACAATAATTTGTATTTACTGGGGCACAGAGCAGGGAATATAAAGACGTACTGCAAAATTTTATTTCCATTGCAGACCAGGCTTGTGTATATTCATTGATTTGTGTTGATGTCCAGGTCTTTATAGCTTGTATGTTTGCCACCTAGTAATAAAATTGAAAGTTACGTATTGCTGTGCCCCATTCTGCTTTAGGTCATTGTAGAGTCACCCTTTGGATGCGTGTTTCGCAATTCAAAATAAAGAAGGTTATGATTGAATCTAATTCCTTAAAAAATGTTTTGTTAATGTTTATGGGGATGCTTTGAAATAGTTTGGGAAGGATGGTCATCTTAACAATGTTGATTCTCCCTGTTAATGTAAGATGGAGGATAGAGCATCTATTCACATAATTTTTTCGTGGAGACAGCAACATTTTGTTGAAAACCAGTTTTATATTTACTTGTGATATTTAAGCCTAGATATTTAAATTGATCTGATAAGGTAAATGGCAAGATCTCCAGTCCAAAATTGTGTGCTAGAAAAATCACACTTTTATTCAAATTGATTTTGAATCTTTTAAATTCAAAAATCTTAAATCTGATAATCTACTTGTGCTTTTAGGACTGCTGGCATGGAATTTTGTGGGTCAGATATACAGTATGGCGGCACGGTGGCGCAGTGGCGCAGTGGTAGCTCTGCTGCCTCGCAGTTAGGAGACCCGGGTTCGCTTCCCGGGTCCTCCCTGCGTGGAGTTTGCATGTTCTCCCGTGTCTGCGTGGGTTTCCTCCGGGCACTCCGGTTTCCTCCCACAATCCAAAGACATGCAGGTTAGGTGGATTGGCGATTCTGAATTGGCCCTAGTGTGTGCTTGGTGTGTGGGTGTGTTTGTGTGTGTCCTGTGGTGGGTTGGCACCCTGCCCAGGATTGGTTCCTGCCTTGTGCCCTGTGTTGGCTGGGATTGGCTCCAGCAGACCCCCGTGACCCTGTATTCGGATTCAGCGGGTTAGAAAATGGATGGATGGATGGATATACAGTATACAGCACTATATCATCTGCATATAGTGATATTTTCTGTTCAAATCCTTCTCTGAAAATCCCCTTTATCTCTAAAGCAATTCAAAAGTATACAGCCACTGGTTCAATGGGAACTGCAAAGAGCAAAGTTGACAAGAGGCATCATTGTCGAGTACCACGTTATAGTTTGAAGTACTGTAATCCCTCCTCGATCGCGGGGGTTGCGTTCCAGAACCCCCCGCGATAGGTGAAAATCCGCGAAGTAGAAACCATATGTTTGTATGGTTATTTTTATATATTTTAAGCCCTTAGAAACTCTCCCACACTGTTTATTAATATTCTACGCATATTTATACAGTAAACCCTCGTTTATAGCAGTTAATCCACTTCAGACAGATAAATGAATTTCCACGAAATAGTATTCTTTATTTATAAATCTAATATTTTCGCAGTTAGAGCATAGAAAACCTGTTTACAACCTTCTAAATACGTTTTTTAACATTATTAGAGCTCTCTAGACATGAAATAACACCCTTTAGTCAAAAGTTTAAACTGTGCTCCATGACAAGACAGAGATGACATTTCTTTCTCACAATTAAAAGAATGCAAACATATCTTCCTCTTCAAAGGAGTGTGCGTCAGGAGCAGAGAATGTCAGAGAAAGAGAGAAATGTAAACAATCAAAAATCAATGCGGCTGCAATGAAGGGATCCATGTGAAAGCAGTCTTTCAGCATTTTTTACAGGAGTGTCCATATCTTCTAAGCAAACAGCCTCTGTGCAAACAGCCCCTCTGCTCACACCCCCTCCATCAGGAGCAGAGAGTGGGACAGAGAAAAGCAAACAATCAAAAATCAATACGGGCTGTTAGAGCTTTGAAATGTGTGAAGCACCGTGCAGGAAGCATATCGTATATCATTGAGGAGTTTTATTTAATACGTAATACGTGCTCTGATTGAGTAGCTTCTCGGCCATCTGACAATAGCGTTACTTGTATGAAATCAACTGGCAAACAAACTGAGGAAGCAAGTACCATAAATTAAAAGACCCATTGTCTGCAGAAATCCGCGAACCAGAGAAAAATCAATGATATATATTTAGATATGCTTACATTTAAAATCCGCAATGGAGTGAAGCCGTGAAAGCCAAAGCGCAATATAGCGAGGAATCACTGTAGTCTGAAATAATGTTGTTAACACAACCCGAGACTTCTGGTCTAGTATAAAGTAGTCTGATCCATGCATATATGTTTGGTACAAACCCAAATTTGTGCAATGTGGTGAATAGGTAGTCCCATTCAAATATACCAAAACCTTTTTCTGCATTTAAACATAATAAGATCTCTGGGGTGTTATATTAAACAAGCGTCGAAGGTTACGTTAAGTGTCTGTCTTTAATAAATCCAGTTTGGTCTTGTGATGTTACAGAAGGAAGCACTTTCTCAATCCTTCTAGCTAGAACTTTGGAAAGCATCTTAACATCATTATTCAGAAGTGAGATTGGTCTGTATGATGCACATTGTAGTAAGTCCTTTCGTAGGAAAGATGGTAATTAATGCTTGGCCAAAAGTAAGAGGTAGATTTGAGTTGTCTTTAGTTTCTATAACCATTGCTAATAATAGTGGGGCTAAATCATTTGAAATTTTTTTATATAGCCATCAGGGCCAGCTGGTCTCCCACTTTGAAATGAGTTTGTAGCATCTAGTAATTCTGAAAGTGCCAGAAGTTTATCCAGTTCCATAGCACTAAGAGTATCTAGCTGTGATATCTGTAATGAATCAAAAAACTCATTAGATTGTGTCTTATCTTCTTTAAAACAAGTAGAATAGAAGGACATATAGTACTCTCTAAATGTGTAAATTATATTTTTATGGTCAATAATTGTATCTCCATCTGTGTTGGCAATTGTTGTTATGACATTGCAGACATCCTACTTGTGGATTTGTTGGGCTAAGATCTTATTTCCCTTCTTCCCGTGGTCATAATAATGATGTTGTGATTTAATGATCAGCTGTTCAATTTCTTTAAAAGTCAAGAGGATAAATTCTGATTGCAACACCTGTCTTTTGCTATAAAGTGCCTCATTTGGAGAGCTATTCGCTGATTAACTCAGATGCCTTCTTGTTTTCCTTTTTTTTTGTGAGAAAGATATTAAATAATTTGTCCTCTTGAAATTGTCTCCAGAGTTTCCCAGAGTATACCTGCTGAGAGCTCTGAGGATGCATTTTTCTCAAGAAAATAATCAATTTGCTTGAATATGAATTATGTACAGTTCTCATCAGCTAATGACAGGTGGTTAAAATGCCAGCTAGGAGAGGAGTATGTAGGATGCAGTAATATAACCTCCATGATCAGAGGAGCATGGTCAGAGATAACAATAACATTGTATCTACAAGATTTGATAGTGGGCGAAAAATTATTGTCCTTGAGAAACTAATCAATTCTTGAGTAAAAATGATGTACGGGTTAGAAGAAGGAATATGCTGTTAGGTTAGGTTTTAAAAATCTTCATGGGTCTAATGAGTTATGATCCATTATAAACTGTGTAATTATCTTTGTAGTATAAGATGTTATCAGCACTGTAGCTGAGGATCTATCCAGGTCTAGATTTAAAACACAAATAAAGTCTTCAGCCATTATAATTTTGTGAGTGTTCACATTAGGGATGGATGTAAAACATTTTGGAAGAAATCTTTATTGTTCACGTTAGATGAATCAAAATCATGTTTTTATTAGATAAATTGCCCGTAATTATGACATATTATCCTTCAGAATCAGCTATTGTATCTAATACTACAAATGGAATAGTTCTGATTCCCACACCCCTGGTTTTCTTTGTATAGCTGGAGTGAAAAATATGGCCAGACCACTCTCTTTGCAACCAAAACTGTTATAGCTTAATAAGTGAGTCTCCTATAAAAATACTGTCTTGGGATTTAGACCTGTTAAGTGAGAGAGTACTTTCTTTCTCTTAATTCATTATTGAGACCTTTGACATTCCAGGTCATAAAGTTCACTGCTTGGTCATAAAAACACTTCTGAACTTTTTTTGACATTCTGTAGTCTTAAGTTAAGGTGGTACATTTTAACATATGATAGCTTTGATCTGTATTTCATATTAGTGTCAGGTGTTATGGCGGTGGAGCCTTTTGTTATTTGGACACTTATTGGGGTTTATTATTATACCCCTCCACCCCCCTCGCCATTTTGCCTCTGCAAGTGAGGCAAACCACACTTCGTGAAGTCCCAGTTCTCTGATATACCAAGAGACAGAGCATGTCTAGAGTGAAACAAACTGATCTTAAACAGTCCCAATATAATAAACCAAGGGTATGATGTTAAAAAAGAACTGTAAATAGCTGGTTACTTTTTGGTAGCCAAAATGTAGATGTAATAACTGAAGTTTACATACAAAAAATATATATACATATGTACATATAATTAGCCAAAATGTAGCCATAAGCCATAGGTAGCCAAAATGTACATATTATTAATGAAAGGGATATCAATATAATTATTGAAGCTTAAAAAAAGAGAAGAGGAAAAGGACAGCTGAAAAGAAAATCAAATATAATATATAGTTACGGCAAATGTTGCATTACAAATGGTCCCAGTTGCAAGCTTCTAGTAGAATCTTCTTTGCCTTGCCAGAACACAATGTGACTCATGATCGTGTATTTCAAAAGAATGTCAAGATCAGTCTTTGTAGCTCTTTATCTCATCTTCAATAACCACTTTCAGTTTGGCAGGGTACAAGAGGCTGTATCTGATTTCAGCTTTATGTAGGCTCTGTTTAATGCTGTAGAATATGGCATGTTTAGAAGCTGTTGCAGGGGAAAAATCTGGGAAAATACGAATGTGGTTATTTTTAAATATAGTCTCCTCTTTCAATCTGGGAAGAGACATTGAGTTTTCTTTGGCCTATAGTTTGGCGAAACAGACAATCGGATATTTTGATTTAGAGGGATTCAATCCACGTATACAGTAGGCTTCTGAGATCTTGGTGTCCAATTTGATGTCCTCTCTAGTAATTTTAGGGAATAGTTCAGCTACGAATTTCACTGGTTTAGACTTTGACATTTTTCAGGGAGAGCTTTGATTCTGATGTTGCTCCTTCTATATCAATCTTTCAGTGCTGCCAGTTTGTCAACAAACAATTTGTATTCTGATTTTGCTGCAAGTGCCTTTTTGCCACTTTGTTTTACAGGATTTTCTTCTCTGTTAAGTAAAATTTAATTATGCTAAAATGGATCACTTTAATGAGGGAAATGGTATTGTTTTCTACTATTTGTGGTTGTTTTATTATCATCAAGGGGATATCTAGTGCAATCTTTTCATTATTTTATACAGTTTCTCACCATCACATGCATTTCACTCACATACTTCCAACAATGTAAAATGATATAAGGTTTTGTGTTTACTTTTAATCTTTAAACAGCATAGCCTTTGTTGGTCACAAAATAACTGTTGTGCTCTACTCTTAAGGATTTATTTATTTATTTATTTATTAATCACTCTTCTTAAAACCATTGTGTTAGAAATATCAACAAGAAGAGGATATGGTGATACTGAAAAAGTGAATGTGGAAGCTGCAGATTTTTTTTTAATTGAGTTGCTGTGTACTCTAATAACAAATCCTCTGTAAAATTACACTGTATTTTTGTTTTTAATAATCAACTTTAAGCTTTTCATTTGGAAAGTACATATATACAGTCACTTGTTTGTTTTGGGTTTTTTTTTACCAAATATTTCAGTGAAAGCAGTGAGTCTTCCTCCTGGATCCATCAATATAGCCACTAATAAACCATCATAATAAGTTCCTGGTTATATCATGCTGAAGCCTATCATGGCAGCATCTGTCACAAAGCAGAGTTTGAGCTTTAATGAGCTTTAAACTCATCCTTTCGGCATCATAAACTAGGAGATGCTTGAAAAAGAATGGAAAATTCCCTTTTGAATTAAAATCACACATTGACAGCTAAAACATGTGAACTCATTTACCTTTGAGCCCAAAATCCAAGGCTGACTGAAGGTGAATGACAGCCCTAGAACAACAATTCCCATGTTGTGCTAGAAACAACAGAAAATCGTTGATATCAGAGCCACCTGACAGGGCACCTGTCTATTGTGTGTCTCACCTGCATTACCAGGTAATACTGAAATAATAATGGAATCCGGAGAAGGACTAGGATTTTATAGAAAGGCAAAGGTCGTTTCCCAGGAAGAAAATACTAAATGTCATAGTCAATTAACAAAAGAATTAATTGCCAAAAAAATGAATCTTGCTAAGACAGACATACCATACATGTCTAGAGACAACTACAAATGAATCTTGCTTAAATCTGGGTGGGAGCAATTAGACAGCTCGCTGAGTGTCACATTTCTATAGCAATTCAATGCTTCACAAAAGCGGTGCTGAAAATCTTTTGTTTTGACAGTTTCTTTTTGCTCTCCAGTGGTGTAAAATGCATGGACGGGAGAAATCTGGGGCAAGTTTTGAGGAAGACACCCCATGGATGTAGCCTTTGCAGCGGCAGATTCAGAATCACATCTTGGCCAAAAAACAGATTGAAACATTAATGAGAACATCTTCTCTTTGCTGTATCCACAAGCTTGAATAAACCAAGAAGTTGATCACACCCTTTAACTTGGTGATGTCATGCACCATAAACTTCTGGTTGACCTTGTCTAGAAACTACTTGTCAACCAAACCCACAACGTTGGTGAGGTCCATATCACAAACAAAATGGCACTGCCACAAAATGTATTTATTTATAAGCTTCATTTAAAACATATCTAAACAATAAAAAATGAGCCATTGTTTTCCTTTCATGCCCTCACAATGATGCTTTGGTTGTTTTTAAAAGCCAAGAAACAGCTGCATAAAATTAAAATACAACTCAAAGCATGACATGTAGTCAACAGATCCATTTTAGAGTTCCTAATTAACCTAATATGCATGTCTTTTGGGTAATTACTATAAAATTGAAGAAAAACATAAGCAAATGTAAGGAAAACATGCAAACTCTATGGGGGCAGCACCTGGGCTGGGTTTTGAAACCACTAAAGCACTGGAGCAGTGATATAACAGTGCCATCCTTTGAATTATTGAAAGACAGAACTTCATTGGAAGGCTAGTGCTGTTAATGGCCATTTGTAAAACCTGACACTGAAGAGGTATGGACATGTGATGAGGAAAGACAATGAATATGTGGGCAAGAGAGAGAATGGAAGTACATGGAAATAGAAAGAGAAAGAGGCCAAAGCAGAAGTACAAAGTAGATGGAAGAAGGAAAGGAAGGTATGAAAGAAAAGGGCTTGATCGGCAAGGAGGTGCAGGACTGAGCTGTGTGAAGAAGATTGATCAAGCACATTAACCCCAACTTGAAGTGGGAAAAGGTGAAGAGGAGAAAAAGAAGAAGAAAAAAAAGTTAACATTTGTAAGAACTCCATCCCTAAAGCAAATTCGGTATTAAATGTCTCTTCGTTACAATTTAAATGCTGTTATGTGTTTAGCCACAGCTGAGCAGTAACTTCTATAAGAGAGTGTAACATAACTAACTTTATATCATGTAGCTACATCTTAATCTGGTTTAGCTCTAGAAATACAACCTTTCACATCTTTTATAATTCATTTACTTTAAATGCAACATTGCTACCTCATCCTAAAGCAATATATCCATTCATCCCTTGTTGAACGTTCTTAATCTTGTTCAGGGTCACAGTAGCCTGAGTCTGTCCAAAGACAGAAGCCAGTCTTGGGTGAGGTGCCACACTAGTGCAGGGCACTCATTCATGAAGGGCCAATTTAGAAGCAGGTCCCACTGGCCTGGACAATGCATTTTCTCCAAGTAACTAAAGTATCCATCATTCTAGAACAGGGGTGGGCAGTGTCGGTCCTGGAGAGCCACAGTGGCTACAGGTTTTCATTCCAACCCAACTGCTTAATTAGAAACCAATCCTTATCAATCTCAGACCTTATTTAATTTTATGGCATGTTAGTTTGTAATGTAAGGTTCTTATATCATAGATTTTTTACTCTCCAAGGATATCATCCAAATGATTTGAAGCCTAAAACAGTCTGTCACATTTTCTATTACGTGTTTTATTAAATCAAACAGTGCATGATGAACACACACAGATGTAAATGAAAGCAAACTGGAGGGAGAACTGCTGGCTGCTTTGTCATTTACAGTTTATTGCTAATAAGGAGCCATTAAAACAATGAATACAGCTGTTTAAGATTGAAATGAGCAATCGAGGGTGGGGAAACTTAGCAAGTGAGACCACTAAAATGAAGCATCAAAATGTCACTTAAGCAATAAGTGTTTCATCAGCAATAATTGTTTTCTCATTAAGAAACTGGGTTGGAACAAAAACCTGCAGCCACTACGGCTCTGCAGGACCGACATTGCCCACCCCTGTTCTAGAACATAACATCTGGGATGAGAACAACATTTGATAATGGTTGTCGCATAAGATAAAGTGAATAGCTTTCTGTAGGAAAGAATTTATTACTCTTTTAGCCAACATTTGATCTGGCGAGTCCAGTCTAAAAACTTGAAGTTGGGCAAGAAAGATATTGCTTAACTCCAGGGTTTCACATATCATTCTTCAGATATTGCTTAATACAGAAGTTAATGGCAGAACTCCCAAACCAATGGTAGATGTAGCAGAAAATTATTTATAATCATAAAAAAGCCTTGACAAACCATTTCCTTGCCACATATCCTATAAAATCATAAATAATAAAATGAATGCAGTTTTTATTACATTTATACAGTGTTTCTTTGTGTCGGTAAATATACGGTGTCACAATTCTGTGCCTTTTTAATATATGTTAATTTTTCCCATTCTGCCTAAATGATATTTTGCACTGCCTGTTTGACTTGCACTGTTGTTCCATGCACCACTTGCAAAACAGTTATAAAAGTAACTTTTTTTTTCTTTAAAGGCTGCCCATTTTGCATTAACACACGATGAAAAGAAAGATCCAATTACAGGACTTGAGAAGAAAACATTATATGGAAGACCAAACTGGGAGAATGAATTCAAAACCATTGGAAGCAACCATCCAAAGTGAGTAAGAAATACAAACATAGTACTGGTTAGTTTAAGTTTAGTTAAAATATTGAAAAAGAATGCCTGTGTACTGACCTAGGCAATTACTAGAATTAGGGTTACACAGTAAATACATGGTAATTACACCCGTTAAATTGCAACTACAGTGGTAGTTAATGGCAATGGTATATTAGTGATGAAAATACTTTATGTACAATATGTTTCTTTTGTTCCTATAAAGAAGTTTAACATTCCTGGTTTAATTTTCTTTTTTCGAAAGCTTAATACATACATATACACACCCACATGCACATATATATCCATCCATACATCCATTATCCAACCTGCTATATCCTAATAATAGGGTCACGGGGGTCTGCTGGAGCCAGTCCCAACCAACACAGGGCGCAAGGCAGGAAACAAACCCCGGGCAGGGCGCCAGCCAACTCGATATTTGGCTCAAACGCATTTCACTCTATTGCTTATCTTTGAGATGTTTCTACACCTCGTCTGGAGTCCTGGGAACACTCAAAGCTTTAGAAATCATTTTATACCCTTTTTGCCCTCTTTTTTCAATACATTAAAAATATATAGTGCATATATACCTGTATCTTAACAGTCTCTTTTGTTTCATCATTTTAACTGTAGTACCAAAGTCGGAGTGTTTCTTTGTGGTCCAGAAGCTTTGGCAAAGACTCTAAGCAAACAGTGCAACAGTAGCTCTGATGCCAATCCACTGGGAGTGCAGTTCATCTTCAATAAGGAAAACTTCTAAGACTTATCCACAGGAGGAGCACCCAACAACAAATTAAGGACAAACATACATGCTGCATGAATATGGGAAGAAAAGAAGTGTTTCTTTCTGCATTTAGCTCCTTTGAAATGATCTTGAAATGCAACTGTTTACTGAAGTCTAACAAAACAAGATGTTATTATCTCTGTAAATGACAATGGCTTGGAGAGTTTCTTCAAATGAAATGTATATTTTTTTCCTTGCTTTCACCCTTCCAACTGTTTTCAAACCAAGTTTACTTCTATTTGAAGTCACTGGTTAATGTTTATCCCAGCATCAGACACTGACCCTGGAGTGGGTGCCAGTAGTGTGCATTGTTTAAACTTAATATTCTTTTATTCATTTTGGGCTGCTGAATGCGAGATACTGGTTATAATATTGCTGTGTTTGTTGCTTATTAAATGCAATTTTTTTAGAATTTTTTGGTGATTTTTGGTGTACTGTACTGGCTTATTCTGAGCCACTCAGCTATGGAAAACTTTGTAAGGTGTTATTCAAAACTTTTGAAATTGTATACATACAATGTTAAAAACATGTATATTAAAGTATTTCAATTTGAACAGATTTCTAGAACATTTTTAATTGAATAAGAGTAACCAAATTCAAGGATGACTGAACCCTAAAGAAACCTTTATACCTGGGGTGTCGAACTCCTGGCCTGGAGGGGCACCTGTGGTTGCAAGCAGTGCTGGCTTAACCATATAAGCATAGTAAGCGCATGCTTAGTGTATCAAGGGTAAAGGGGGCACCACAAAAAAAAATTCATGGGAACATTTTTCATATAAATTATTAAATGAATTCAATTTAGAGCCATTTTCAAAATTTAATGAAAAATGAATAATGCCTTCCTGTACCTCCCTATGCCGTCACTGTTCATAGATGGTGCCTTACACAGTGCGTTCTGCATACTGGTGCCATCTACGATGGGGAATTCCTGTTTCATGGTGATTCCCTTAAATGCTATGTTATGTCAAAATATTGTGAAAATAATTCGATTCAAAACAATATGTTTTTATATTTTTAAATAATAGTTAATAGTTGATTAGAAATTATTATCACGTAATTGTTGTGTTTCATGAATTATCTGTTATTTAACTTAAAATAAATTTCTGTTGCGTAGAAAGCGTTATTTTCTGTTTTAAGCAAAAACAAAAAATTGTCCCAGTTTGAGGAAAAAATATTCTGGTAAGTCTATTTAATTCTATTCTTGGAAATTTTTTAATTCATTTGCATTATGTAAAAGTGAAAATCACACAGCTGATTACTATGGATAAAATTGTTTATAACTTTTTTACTAATAAAGATTTAGTAACAAAATTTTCACTAAATATTCTTCAAATCTTGTACTAAGAATATTTGTAAATAGATTTGCTAAATTGACACAAAAGCCATAAATAAATTAAATAATCAAAATGGTAAATCTACAGTTTTCATGTCAAAATGAAAACCGTACATTTCAAAAAAACCTTTAAAATCGACCCCAAACGTAAAAATTTGTAAAATTTCAGATGCCATTTTCTCTTCAAGTAATGATAAAAACACGATCAGATCTTTATCGAAAAGCAGGGCTGCACAAAATAAATTTTTAAATAGATTTTGGGGTTAAAGTCAATTTCTACAGGTTTTGGCAGGAGCTTGGATAATTTGTAGTCCAGAGATAAATTTTATATCAGCACCTTTTGCATAATTGTGGACAAACTTGAAACTGAGATGAAAAGGAGAGGAGAGATATACACAGAAATAGCTGGGAGATTTTCTTTTCTAAGTGATCTGCCACTTCATCATTTACTAACATTGAAAGGTATTCTAAGTACTGTGAAAAGCTGATTGATGCTTACCCAGAGGACTTCAACAGTTATTACTCAACTGAACTTCATCAGCAGTTTCATTTATATGTGTGCCATACGTTCAGTGCAACAGAAAATGTAAAAACAACATTCAGTCATGCAGAACTTTATAAAATAATTTTAGAAGACAATTTTGAGTGTGCTTTTCCAAATGTAGACATTGGCTTTCGTATATTTTTAACATTAATGGTCACAAACTGCTCAGCTGATCGCTCATTTTCTCAGTTGAAATATATTAAAAATCCCTTCAGAACAACTATGCATCAAGGCAGGCTGGATGCATTATCTCTATTAGGTATAGAAGCAGATGTGTTACGCAAGATTGATTATGAAGGTCTAATCAAAGAGTTTGCAAGGAAAAAAGTAGGAGAAAATTATTAAGATCAAAATAAAATGAAGCATACAAAAATAAATATTATTTTCCTTCTTACTATAAGTATGTTTTGTTTAATTTCGAATTTTCGATAATAAAATAAAATTTTATTTTCTAGTTTTTTTATTGTTTTAATACTTTGAAGGGGGCACCAAAATTGCTTTGTGCTTAGAGTATCTAAGGGTCTTAATCCGGCCCTGGTTGCAGGTTTTCATTCTAACCCTTTTCCTAATCAGTGACCAGTTTTCATGGCTAATTAAATTCTTTTCCCTTCATGTTTTTAAGGATTTAGTCCTCTGAATTGATCCTTTTCTTCATTAAATGACAGCCAAACAGAAATGAGACGTGAAATGAGCCAACAGATGAACCAGCTAAATCGGGGCTTCATACTCCAACCAGTCTCTTAATGAGAAGCTGATTCTTTCTGTTAATTAAACCCATTATTTAATTCCATGGCTTGTGCCTGCTCTCATTCTGCCACAGCAGACAATTCCAAAACTATTGATTTTCTGTTTTTTTCGAAAGAACTCCCTCACAATGTTTTGGTGACCGGAGAGATCAACTTTACTGAGACCTTCACCTTTACTTACTTTCAGATACTGTGGTTAGCTTGTCATATGGCAGCTTGTTTTGTGTCTCATTATTGTTTGGCTGCTAATTAAGGAAAAAGAAACAACTAAGAGGCCTGAGTAAATTTAATTTAAACTAAGGCAAAACAAGTTAATTAGCAACAAAAACTGTTCACTAATTGTAGCAGAGTTAAAGATGCTAAGATTTGCACTGGGTGTGGCGAGGATGAACAGGATTAGAAATGAGTACATAAGAGGGTCAGCTCAAGTTGGACGGCTGGGAGACAGTCAGAGAGGCAAGATTGCGTTGGTTTGGACATGTGTAGAGGAGAGATGCTGGGTATATTGGGAGAAGAGTGCTAAGGATAGAGCTGCCATGGAAGAGGAAAAAAGGAAGTCTTAAGAGGAGGTTTATGGATGTGGTGAGTGAGGACATGCAGGTGATGGGTGTAACAGAACAAGATGCAGAGGACAGAAGATATGGAAGAGAATGATCCACTGTGGCGACCCCGAACGGGAGTAGCCGAAAGAAGAAGAAGAAGTTAGAATGAAAGCCAGCAGCAACTGCAGCCCTACAGGACTGGAGTTTGACAGCCCTGCTTTATACCATCCATCCATCCATTTTCTAACCCGCTGAATCCGAACACAGGGTCACGGGGGTCTGCTGGAGCCAATCCCAGCCAATACAGGGCACAAGGCAGGAACCAATCCAGGGTAGGGTGCCAACCCACCGCAGCTTTATACCATGTAATGTTTATGAAACACCCTTTAAGTAAAGGTAGGTGGATCAGAAATAAGGTTGCCAGGTTCCTTAAATTCATTGTATGAAAAGTTCAGGTAGTCATCTTCTCAATCACCTTTACCCCGGGAAACTGCCTGTTCATCTGGGATTTGGACTCATAAAGGGAGACGAGAGCACCTTAGAGTATGCCATAAAAATCTACATTATGTGAGTGTGTTCATCAGCTGTCTTCTAGGTCCATCAAAATGATGTATTACTGAGACAAAATGTTAAGATCAACTGCACTGCTTTGAATGCAAATTATTTTCAGTTTATATAATGACACACATTGAGAGTTCAAAACCTTGTACCCTACCCAAGAGTAACAACATGAGTCTTAAAAAAGGCACATCAAAAATCAAAATATAAAACTCATAAGAGGTATCCATGGGCAAGACAACATTAGAATATTCAAAAATTGTGGCACAAACAAGCCATCCAGCTCTACAAGAGTGTCCATCCTAGTCACCTAATTTCTCTAAAATAACATCAGCTTGGTATTTGAAGGTCCCTATGAAGCCTTGTTCTCCACCACACTACTTGGTAATTTATTACATGTATCTATGTTTCTTTGAGAGAAGAAAAAAGTTAATAATGTTTGTACAAAATCAGTCTTTAACAAGTTTCAAACTAAGCGCAATCAAATTGTATTTTGTGAACTATTTTCTGCCTTGATCATTTCAGTTTTAGAAGGGGAGGCTGGTCCAATGCTATTGCCAATCTTAGCAGCTTCAAAGGCAAGTCCTTTAGCACTCTAAACCCATGCAAGGTTATGAAGGCTAATTAAATGTATAACTGTCCATATTCTGAAATGCCTCAATCTAATAAAAGGTCCAAAATCTGTTTCAGATATAGTGAATCTGTCTTTTAAAATTAGACTGTAATCATTATATTTTTGTACTTTTAGATTTCTTTTTCCTGTTGGCTGTACTTTTTATCACTATTATGTGCTGCTATTTTGTTTCTTGTCTTGATATGATTGTAGGAATTTCACATCCATTTCTGCCTAGACACAACCATATTTGTTTTTTTATCAATTTTTTATTTATTAAATACAATTTATAATAAAAAATACATTGTAATCAGATTATTAGATACCGAGAAACAAAACCCAGAACGTCACTCACCCACCACCCCCTTGTAAATATAAAGGATAAATCTTATCAAGTCCAAACACCCACCAAACTCCTCAACTCCCATCTTCCCTGTCCCTCCCCAAAAGCCTTTAACTGTAACCTCTTATCTTCCAAAACACATACCATAGAAAGAGAAAGATGTAGCCAGTCAAAGACGTGTAAGACCATAACATGTATAGAAAATTAATATAAACAGTCTAACAAAAAAGAGGCTTGGAGAGTTTGTTCAGATGAAATGTATATTTTCCCCAGTTTTCACTTAAGTTTTAACCAAATTTAATTCAATTCGGGGGAAATTGGTTTATTACAAATAAGAGCTAAAAATCCCCCATGCTTAATTGACAAAAACCAAAACCAAAAAGCCCAAAACTAAACTAAAGACCTAAATTAACAAAAAAGCACCTAAAGTAACCAAAAGGAAAACACTAATCATTAACAAAAGAAACAACCTATCAAAAGGGCTTTAAAATCAACAAAAAAGCTTAAATCCCAAAATGTCATGATCAGACTTTTGCTTGTAATTCCTATTTTTTTTTTTCCTAACTGTTCCTTAAACTTTAAAAATTATTTACATATAGTTCCAGGGGTTTTGAAGGTAAAGGGATCTATTGGAAAATATTTATGTGTGTTCCCTTGTACTTTTTACTAGTGTTAAATATGACTCATTTTCTCCTATGGCACTAATTTGTTATTCTTATGGCATACTTTGTTGTTGGTTGCTATGCCGTGAGACTTGATAACCACAAGTTTGTGATGTGTGATGTCATTACCGAGGCGGCATAAAGATTAGCTTCTTACACTTCCTTGTTGTTCAAGATTTGGACTCACAAAATCAAAAACCTTTCTTATTGTTTATTTCTGAGTTACTGGTTGCAAGAACCTTTCTTCCCTCTGACTACAAATTACATCTGGTCTTTTTTGGTTCTGGTTATGTGTTCTTTGTTTGGATCATGACTTATTGATCCATTCTTCATCCACAGTTCTGCTGACATGTTCTGATTCTTATTTATTTGATAACGTTTTATTTTAGGCACAGCAAAAATGCATCTATTAATCATTTCCTCTTATGTTACAAGACCTTAAGAAAGGTTTCTTTTGGTCTTCCTATCTCTTTTTAAACATCAGGAGATTAGTCATTCATCTCTGTGCAGTGTGACATATTGACATGATGGTAAAATTACTTGTTGTCTACTAAATTTGTAATATCAAGAGAAATGTCCACCGGTTAAGCCACCACTCCTAAGTGAAGTTTTGTTAGTAGGTGACATTACAGATATGAAAAAATATGTTACTGTTGTTTTGTGTTATTAACACCAAAAGAAGTGTTGGTTAATGTCTTGTTACATAATAGTAAATGAGAAATAGATGCATTTTTGCAGTACTTAAACTAAAGTGTTACCATTTATTTAAATATTCCCACTTACAACCCCTTACTGAATTCTGATATTTCTGTGTCATCTCTAGATTCCATTCTCTTCACGCTAAACTGCTGGCAACCGTTAGGAGTTGCCACAGCTATTAACTTCTTCCATATCTTTCTGTCCTCTGCATCTTGTTCTGTTACACCCATCACCTGCATATCCTCTCTCACCACATCCATAAACCTTCGCTTAGGCCTTCCTCTTTTCCTCTTCCCTGGCAGCTCTATCCTTAGCACCTTTCTCCCAGTATATAGTACACAGCATCTCTCCTCTGCACATGTCCAAACCAACGCAATCTTGCCTCTCTGACTGTGTCTCCCAACAGGCCAACTTGAGCTGACCCTCTAACGTACTCATTTCTAAACCTAGCATCCTTAGCATCTTTAACTCTGCCACTTCCAGCTCTGTCTCCTGCTTTCTGGTCAGTGCCATCATCTCCAACCCATATGACATAGCTGGTCTCACTACCGTCCTGTAGACGTTCCCTTTCACTCTTGCTGATACCAGTCTGTAACAAATTACTCCTGACACTCTTCTCCACTCATTCCACCCTGCCTGCACTCTCTTTTTCACCTCTCTTTCTCAATCCCCATTACTCTGTACTGTTGACCCCAAGTATTTATGTCTCATCCACCTTCGCCATCTCTACTCCCTGCATCCTCACCATTCCACTGACCTCCCTCTCATCTACACACATGTATTCTGTCTTGTTCCTGCTGACCTCCATTCCTCTCCTCTCTAGAGCATATCTCCCCCTCTCCAGGGTCTCCTCAACCTGCTCCCTACTATCGCTACAGATCACAGTGTCATCAGCAAACATCATAGTCCATAGGGACTCCTGTCTAATCTCATCTGTCAACCTGTCCACCACCATTGTAAATGAAAAAAGGGCTCAGAGCCGATCCCTGATGTAATCCCACCTCCAACTTGAATGCATCCATCACTCCTACCGCAGACCTCAACACTGTCATACTTCCCTTGTATGTATCCTGTACATCTCTTACGTACTTCTCTGCCACTCCCACCTTCCTCAAATAATACCACGGCTCACCTCGAGGCACCCTGTCATATGCTTTCTCCAGGTCCACAAAGACACAATGCAACTCCTTCTGGCCTTCTCTAAACTTCTCCATCAACATCCTCAGAGCAAACATTGCATCTGTGGTGCTCTTTCTTGACATGAAACCATACTGCTGCTCACTAATCATCACCTCACTTCTTAACCAAGCTTCCACTACTCTTTCCCATAACTTCATGCTGTGGCTCATCAATTTTATTCCCCTGTAGTTACTGCAGTCCTGCACATCCCCCTTATTCTTAAATATTGGCACCAGTACACTTCTTCTCCACTCCTCAGGCATCCTCTCACTTTCCAAGTTTCTATTAAACAATCTGGCGAAAAACTGCCATCTCTCCTAGACACCTCCATGCTTCCACAGGTATGTCATCTGGACCAAGAGCCTTTCCATTTTTCATCCTCTTCATAGCTGTCCTTACTTCCTTCTTGCTAATCCATTGCACTTCCTGATTCACTATCTCCACATCATCTAACCTCTTCTCTCTCTCGTTCTCTTCATTCATCAGCCTCTCAAAGTACTCTTTCCATCTGCTCAACACACTCTCCTCGCTTGTGAGTACATTTCCATCTTCATCCTTTATCACCCTAACCTGCTGCACATCTTTCCCCGCTCGGTCCCTCTTTCCAGCCAATCGGTACAGGTCCTTTTCTCCCTCCTTAGTGTCCAACCTCTCATACAACTTATCATACGCCTTTTCTTTAGCCTTCGCCACCTCTCTCTTCACCTTGCGCCTTATCTCCTTGTACTCTTGTCTACTTTCTGCATCTCTCTGACTATCCCACTTCTTCTTTGCCATCCTCTTCCTCTGTATACTCTCCTGTATTCCCTCATTCCACCACCAGGTTTCCTTTCCTCCTTCCTCTTTCCAGATGCCATGCCAAGTACCCTTCTTGTTGCCACCCTTACTACAGCTGCTGTAGTTTCCCAGCTGTCTGGTAACTCTTCATTGCCACCCAGTGCCTGTCTCACCTCCTCCCTAAACTCAACCTTGCAGTCTTCCTTTTTCAACTTCCATTATTTGATCTTTGGCTCTGCCCTCACTCTCTTCCTCTTCTTGATCTCCAACGTCATCCTACAGACCACCATCCTATGCTGCTTAACTACACTTTCCCCTGCCACCACTTTACAGTCTTCAATCTCCCTCAGATCAATTCTTCTGCATAGGATACAATCTACCTGTACCTGTACCTCTTGTACGTAACCCTATGTTCCTCCTTCTTCTTAAAACAGGTATTCACCATAGCCATGTCCATCCTATTGGTAAAATCCACTGTCGTCTGACCTTCTTCATTCCAGTACTTTAACACCATACATATGCATCACCTCCTCTTCTCCAATGTTCCATTCACCAAGATGCCCATTGAAATCTGCTCCAAAACACCACTTTCTGTCCCTTGGGTACACTGTTCATCACTTCATCCAACTCACTTCAAAAATCTTCTTTCTCACTCATTGCACACCCAACTTGCGGTGTATATGCACTAACAACATTCATCATCACACCTCCAATTTCCAGCTTCATAATCATTACTCTGCCTGACACTCTTTTCACCTCCAAAACATTCTTGCATGCTGTTCTTTCAGAATAACTCCTACCCCATTTCTCCTCCCATCCACACCATTATAGAACAATTTGAATCCACCTCTAATCCACACAATATATCAACCTTCCACTACACAAAATTAACAAACATCAAAGTAACAAGGCCCATAAATAACAAAGAAAGGAGATTAAAACTTCACAGGCAAATGCTCAAAAGTAAAATTCACAGAAGCAAAACTGACCTGATGAGCAAAAGGAGCCAGCTACACTGTCTTTACAGCATCATAGGCTCCCAGGCACACTGATGTGCAAGGGCCCATGTTTTCATAATAAAAGTGAAACATACATAGGCATCAGAAACATCGTGGGTCTCAGTGCTCCTTTGGCCCCCAGTCAGTGCCCATTGTGCCCATACATTAAGACAGCCCTGATGCCACACACGCCTTGAGCAGTAGTCCGGAACTAGTGGAGACTTTAACCAAGCATTATAATGGCAGCCCTGTTACCTGCACAGCAGCAGCACTAACAGCTCCCTCAAGGTTCAACATACAGTAAAGAGGAAACAGAGTACCTAAATTACCACAATTAAAGGACAACAAATCATTCTAAAATAATTGCAAAGAACTTCAATAAAAAACAATTGAACATAAATGAAAAATAAATGAGAAAGAAACAACAAATCAATTTACAAAAATCAACAAAGTAAACCGGTTACAACAAACAAAAGTGAAGACTGATATGGCTCTCCATGATGTTTATGGTTGCAGGAATTGCACAATGTATTATGTCTTTTTCTTATCTCACCTACATAACTTGTCTTTTTGGTGTAGTAGAACCTACAAGCCTTTTCCAAGAAGACCTCATAGTTAAGAATTTGTTTTGGCTTTGACTTTGATTTTGGGTTTTGGCTCTGATATTCAGTTGCGTTAGCTCCTTTGTCTTTCTAACCCCAGCCTGTTCCCTGACTTCAGTTTATGCCAGTTCCCACATGTGCTTTCTATCTCCTGGTCATTTCAAAAATTTTTCCTTTAGTCTCTGTCCCGCTATCAGGACCTGACATTACCAGGAGGCAGGAACAAACTCTGGATGAGACTTCGTTCATCACAGGGAAAACCCTGTGATTCCAAAATATTGGAAAATGAAACAGAAGTAAAAGAAACCTTGAATTATATGAATCAAGGAATGTTTAATAAAGCTATGCCTCTTTTGCATATTATCCTAATTTAAAAGGAAGGGATACAGCAGAATCCAAAGATGGCCTACAGCTAACAGGAGACTGTAGGGTAGGCACATTCATGAATATGGTTGGATATGTGAAAGCAGACTATATACCTTTTAAGAATTATCTATTGCTAGCTACCTTACTGTGAAAAACAGGTCATCTCATGTAATATTTTAACCCACTCAATCCAGACCAGGGTTGCTGGGGGCTGAAGCCTATCCCAGCTAGCATAGGGTACAACGTAGGAACAAACCCTGGACAGGATGCCAATCCATTGCAGAGTGACTACACAACCTAAACACACAGTAGGGCTAATTTAGTGTCACTAGTTTACCTAACCTGTATGTGTTTGGACTATGGGAAAAAAACAGAGCACCCTAAGGAAATCCACGCAGACACAGCAAGAACATGCAAACTCCGCGCAGTTAGGATTCAAAATGTAAACCCTGGTTTATTTACTGTGAGGCTATGCCACCCTGGAAAACAGGTAATAATATAAATTTAAAAAAACTGATATCTCTTGCCTTACGCGTACCCTCAGCATTTGTCCTACGCCTTTCTGTGATATCATTGTGTGCCTCAGCCTGTGTTTGCCAGTAGTTCCTCTCGCGATTCCGCTCCCATAAAGCATGTTTCTCAGACTGTGTCATTTACAGGTGTGTTGCTCACCTCCTGTCTGTTTTGTGACTACCACCAATTGTAGATGGGAACCTCTTACCTGCTGTGAAAGCATCATTTCTGTTCTTGCAGACTCTTCCAGTTTTTGAAGGCAACGCTCAGCAATCCTCCTATGTCTTTCCTTAAAAAGAACTTCCTTGTGTTTGACTGAGTATCCACAGCGAAATGGACCAATCAACCCAAAGCCAAACTGACCAATCAGATATATACACGTGTTTTATTATACTGTATAGTGGATAGTATGATATATTCTTCCATATGTATAAAAAATGGCCATACCATATTAGTGAGTAATATCAGTATTAATGACTTTTAATCATTTGTTATAATTAGGTCTGTGAGAGATGTCAAATCAACACAATCAAATCATCTTTTGATTGTGATTTTTATGGTAATTTGTTCTGATGTTTAATTATGCCTGCTGTGTATTTAGTCATACCAGCGACCAACTGAGTGATATATTCCTAAAAAAACAGTAGCTGCATGGAAAACAATATCCTAACTTTCTGAAGCTGGTAAAGTGGTTCTTGGGATATTGCATGCTGTGCACAGGCAAACAGTTGGGCAGATATGGCAATTTAACTGTCCATTTCTTATTAGAAAATTTTAACAAAAGAGTAAAGTTTAGCAACATACTAAATATGCTAAAAGATTATAAAATAACATAACATTCTCAAACCTACTTAATCCGATTTAGAGTCATGAGTAGCCAGATGGTATCCCAGTTACAGTGCGCTGAAGTCAGCAAACAGCCCAGGGCAGGATGTCAGCCTTAATGCACACTCACAGTCACACAGGACCAATTTGGAGTCTCCAGTTAACCTAACACACACATAGCATATAGGCAGGGTACACATCATAAGGGGGTGAAAAAACCCAGCCGCACGGGTTAGCTACTGAACAGTCGGTTGGCTGGGACTGCAAAATAACCAAAAACTGGTGCTGCATACAGGAAATAAACAGGAGTGTACAATGCAGTTAAAACAAATGATTTTTACTCTATAAGCTGCTTTAATTGGTTTGTCAGCTCATACATTATGTTAAGTAAGATGTGTACTGTAAATGGATGAATGCTAGGTGGCGCTATTGCCCCTTTTAAACCCAGCAGACAGACATTCTGGACACAGGTTAAAAGCACCAAGAAGTATTTTATTATTTCTTCTTCCCACACATTGCCTCCAAAACACCACAGCCACAATAAGTTCATCAATAAAGCACAATATTCTTCTCTCCACACCTCCTAGCAAGAGTTGTCCACCTCCTCCTGACTCAGGCTTGCCTGCTGGATCTTCAGCAGTCCTTTATATAGTGCTCCACAAGTGCTTCCGGGTCAGATGGAGAACTCAGATTCTTTAGTCAGCCCGGAAGTACTTTGGGGCTCCCGTCCACATGATCCATTAGTACTTCCGGTCTATAGGGAAATTATGACTTCTCCGGTCCTTTGACAGCTCCCCCTAGCGGCATCCACGGCACCCAAAAAGTCTGTGATAACGTACTCCAAGTCCCAGGATGCCCCGTGGGAATCCGGGGCACCACTATACTCCAGGGGAGCTGCCATCTAGCATATTGGGGGAGGCAGTGTCCAAATGTTGATGCCTTCCTCCATCTTTTCCTTCTCTGGGTGTCCCAGCTGGGTTAACCTGCAGGTCATCCATCACAGTGCATATAAACTAAATGAGTCACTCACAGCAAACAGTCTAAGGGTATGATAAGTTTATCACTCCAAATCCAAAATAGACTGGTTAATGCATTCTTCCTTTTTGTTTTATGTTTCAATTGAAATGCTACATTGTTAAATTTTGGAGGCTATCTCATAATTTGTGAAACTGAGAAAAATATAGCTCCTTTGACACCTGGCAGCAACATGGACTTTGCAACTAGTTTGTTCTAAATATAAGGTGTGAAGATTACATTTACACCTAGTATTTAAACTCATCTCTGTTGTCCATATTGCTTCTGGACAGAGATCTTATGTGGCACCTTCCAATTACAAAATTGAAATCAGCAGCTGCCTACAATGGTGTCAATGTAGATAGAAAATTAATTTCTATTTATACTTGTTTTAAACGCAGTTGCAAGCTGAGATCTGTTTTTGAATATCTCTGTTTTTAATGTGGTCAGGTGATATCCGATTTTGCCTGGATCACAGAAAATGCATGTTAATGCCAGATGTAAAGGAGACTATCTGAAAGTTTTTAATAATCCAAATCAATTTATTTTTGTATAGTGCTCTGCCCTGAGTAAAGGCTGAGAGTTTATAGGTAAAATATTTTAACGGCGCTGACTGTTGTGTCAGCTCAGAATAGCAGTATGAGATGGCATTCAATGATTCACATGAGCAGCTTCAGTGCCAGTGGCAGAGCATCCAACACAAACAGTGAACTTCACAGTCGCACTACCACTGACTACTGTGGCTAAAGTGAGCCACCCTTCTAAGGAGGTAAAGGAACCCAACAGAGCAATTTTGTGAAGAGGGGTACAAGTAGAATATCTGCAGTGCAACTTAGAAAAGCACCAAGTTCAACACAAACCCAAAAAATTTACTTTCTAGGCTGCTGATGGAAAGTCTTAAAGCTGAGATGCGGAACATGGAACATTAGGGACAGCACCAGTTCAGGAAAGAAGACAGACAAGGCACTACTACTTCTTCTGCTAAACACAAAGTGGATCATCTACCTATATATAGTACAGCACTCAACACCCATGCTGCCCTATCTAACAGCATAAAGCTCAACATGCTTGCTGTGCCACCTATAAGCACATTGCTTAGTATCACTGCTGCTGTGTCCTTGTCACAACCTAAGAGGAAGAGATGACCATCCTGCTGTTCCAAAGAGTTTGTATGCTGTTGCAAGAAATTAGAAGTAGTTGCTGGACATCTGACCTGTCATTGTGAGGGCAATGTAATAGTGCTGGCTCTTGCATTCATTATTTTATACTGGCTAGGCACAAAGTTATCTTTTGGTCTAGTCAGCCAATCCCTCCGTCATTCTTTTTGGGCCTCACATCCAGGTAATAACCCATGCTCCTTCCTAGCCAGGATGCCCATTCTTATCCAACAGGATTTATTTGATGAAATCTCTAATTTAAGGAGTAGCAGTGGTCAAAAACTGGAATCACATGATCATATCATAACATTAAATATGTATATGAAAATCAGTCATAGATATGCTAGTGAATAATTAACTTTTAGACTGTACCCACAAATGTACCCACAGCACCAGATAAATATTGTTGTGCCAATGAGGTCCTGCAATGTGACATTCTGGTGTGCACCCCTTGTCAATAGGCTGTGATGTGTCTCAGCAACAGTGACCCAGAATGGTGGCATCTGCTAAAAAAAGAGATGTGCAGCTGTATTCCCAAAACACATAATAAAATAAAACAGCCAATCCCAAATCAAAATAAAAGCAGGAACTGAAAGTAAAACTGAATTCTGTGAGATTATACAAAAAAATACAAAGTTGCAACACCATAAAAAATCATGTCCTATGTGAAAACAAATTGGTTTTCTCACTCTTACAAAGAGAAATGTTAAAAATATCTTTCTTTTAGACCATGAGCAAAACAATGAATCTTGATTAGATGATGGTTGAACTATCTGTTCAAAATACAATATAACACAACATAATTTATTTTTGTATAGCCTAAAATCGCAGTGCAATGGGTGTCAAAAAAAGGGGTAAATGCAATAAAATACACAGAACAGAAGACAAGTAATCCTCAATACAATACGATGGTACAATAGTACAGCGCAAAATGCAAGAGTACATGATATCACATAATACGATTCAGAGTTCTGGAGACCTCGGCCATCAAGCTGCCTCTCCCCTACTGACCATTCCATAGCTGAGTCAGTGATAGGTCTTTCTGGTGATTCCAGTGCTTCTCCATCAGAGATGACTTTAACTTAAGCAGGCAAAACAACTTGGCAGTAGAGCAGTGGCACCAATTGCCACATTTGAGTATGGAGAAGAGAAACAGACCTGCTTGTAAAATAAAAACCATCCTTTAAAAACACAACAGTAAAACTGACCATTTTCTTAAGTAATTAACATTTGTTTTTTAAGGTGGTATTAAGTAAGCTTTTAGTCACAAAAGAATTTTGTTTTTATAGTACAAGTTTAAAGCTTGTCATGAGTAGTACTGTATATTGAATTTCATATTAAACATAACTAAGCCAAAGCAATATTAAGAAAAGATTCTATCCTGGTCCTCTCTGCGTGGAGTTTGCATGTTCTCCCCGTGTCTGCGTGGGTTTCCTCCGGGCGCTCCGGTTTCCTCCCACAGTCCAAAGACATGCCAGATAGGTGGATTGGCGATTCTAAATTGGCCCTAGTGTGTGCTTGGTGTATGGGTGTGTTTGTGTGTGTCCTGCGGTGGGTTGGCACCCTGCCCGGGATTGGTTCCTGCCTTATGCCCTGTGTTGGCTGGGATTGGGTCCAGCAGACCCCCGTGACCCTGTGTTCGGATTCAGCGGGTTGGATAATGGATGGATGGATGGATTCTATCCTGCAATTTCCATAGCAGTTTTTGTAATTAAATGATATACATGTTTATTTTAAGTCCACAGTGATGTAAGTGTGCTATGAGAGTTCCACTAATTCAAATAAGTTAAGTTATTTAACAGCTTCAAATAAGTTACTCAATGATACAGGTCAAGGTGATGCCGTGTGAATATTTAACCTCTGGAATTAAATCCACAGTCAGGAGTTGATGTCAGATTTTATCACACTGCGTGGTCTCAAGCTGTTGAATGTAGAAATGTGAATTATAACCCCGCATATGCTAAATTTAATGTCAGAGGTGGGTGTGTGCAAGCATGTCCAAAACAAACATTATCATCTATAGCATTTATGTCTGTCTCTTCATTATCTTTGAGTGCTACTGTACTGAAATGGAAAAGGAGCTGTTAGCACATGAAAGGGACAGTTTACGCCAATAAAATTTTGAAAGCAATTTATACTTTAGAACTTTTTTCAGAAGCTAAACAGACACTGCCAGATTGAACTGAATCTGCACACTGACTGTAAGGAGAAGAAAACAAGAAGTCATCTCAAGCTACAGTAGCTCAAAAAAATCCCACACCATATGCTTCCCTTGATGCAATCCGGCACATGGAAAAAAAATCATACATATTATGAAATCTTACTTCCCTTTTAAGGCCTGCTAATAATTAATCACAGTGTAGCTAAGCGATGGACCTGATTATGTAGTGACAAGAATGTGATTTTAGTTGCTGTAATTTAACAATCGACACTTGGAATTGAAAATACATCTGTCCTACACTCCTAAAATGAATGATTCTTTAATGACACTTCATACTTTTTTTACTGGGTTGTGTGGTTCCTCGTTGAACTATTGTTTAAAAAAGCACCCTTTCATTCTAGGAAGAGTTCTTTGTATATGTAGTTGGTTCTTTGTGCTTTGAAAAACTTCCTAATCTATAAAAAAACTGAAATCTTTAACGCATGGTAGGCTGCATGACACCAACACATTAAGGGAACCTGGACTTGACTTGTGTTATTGTATGCAGCAAGAATCCTTTTAAAATCATGACTATGGTTATGGTTTTTTACCAATTTGTTACCATCTATTCATGGTTATTTACTGTATGGAGCTTGTTGTGGATCAAAAATAAATAAAGGGTCCATTCTGGAGCCTGCAGGTGGATGGGCTTTTTGGAAACAAAAATGGTTCCTCTATGGCAGGGGTGGGCAAAGTCGATTCTGAAGGGCCGCAGTGGCTGCAGGTTTTTGTTCCAACCCAGTTTCTTATAATGAGAAGTCGATTACTGCCAATGTAGCACTTATTGCTCAAGTGACATTTTAAAGCTTCATTTTAGTGGTCTCGCTTGTTAAGGTTCCCCACCCTTAATTGCTTATTTCAATCTTAAACAGCTGAATTCACTGTTTTAATGGCTCCTTATTAACAATAAGAGGTAAACGACAAAGCAGTCAGCAGTTCTCCATCTAGCTTGTTTCCATTTACATCTGTGTGTGTACATCGAGCACGGTTTGATTTAATAAACACTTAATAGAAAAATGTGAAAGACTGAAAATTATCTGTTTAAGGCTTCAAATCATTTGGATGATATCCTTGGAAAGGCAAACTTCTACGATATAAGAACCTTACACTGTAGACTAACACGCCATAAAATTAAATAAGGTCTGTGATTCACAAATATTGGTTTCTAATTAAGCAATTGGTTGGAATGAAAACCTGTAGCCCCTTTGGCTCTCCAAGGACTGACATTGACTCTGAAGAACCACTCGAACACCTTTATATTTAAGAATTTAGTACATACAATACACCAGCGTTTCTCAACCTTTAAGTATTTGCGACCCGAATTTTCATAACAGTTTTAATCGCAACCCCCCTAATTTTTTTTTAAAGGAGCCCACTGATGCCAATTTGTTCTTTTTTAATTAATGATATGTCATAGATGCATATTTTATTATACCTACTTAACTTTTATCGACATTTATCTAACTCTATATTTATTTTTCTAGTGCCAGAATGTAGTTTAAGTTAATTTGTTTTGGTTTCAATAGATGTATTTTTCATATTTTTCATTCTTGTTTTCTTTTTTCACATCTTTGCACCCCCCCTTTTTGTTATTTTGCACCCACCCAGGGTGGTCCGCCCCACAGTTTAAGAACCACTGCAATAAACCCCGACTGAAAAAGTAATTTTATGGTGGAATTTTCAAACTGTGGCTCTCCTAACATGTCATGTCTGAAGAGGAGGTCAGCCCCCACAGCACATTGTGCAGTATTGCTAGGAATTTATGTTTTCTGTATACATCTCAGAATACAGGTCATATTTGTTTAAAATTATGAATTATTGCTAACAATAGATCACTTATTTGAGGAAATTGATTGATTTTAAGGTAACAAATACAGTCCTCAATAATAAGTGTAAGAGCCATTTGTTAGTTATTAAGGTTATGTTAAATTGATAAAAGTATTTCCTTAGTTATGTTAAAACGTTTGCCTATATATTAATACATAGTCTATGGGAGATTCTAACATAACCCCTACAAGCTAAACTGAAATGGAATATTTAAACTATTTCTTGTCCCTCTGACTACAGACTCATCCCAGTTTTGTGATCTGCCTTGCAGTTAGTAAGACTTGGAAGGCAACCAGTTTTCAAACCGTATCATATTGAACATATTGACCATATTGAATGTGTCATACATACAGAACATACTGAATTCATTAAGTAAAGCATATGTAAGTTTACCACAGAGAAATAATACATCCTTTAAGTTTAATAAGAAAAAGCTAAGTTTGTAGAAGAAATACTTTTCCTTTTTTGCCGTTTATCCTTCATGTGCAATAACGTTTTTCTCTACTTTTGTATGAATTTTTTACCTTAAATTTTTTTTTATAAACTTTATTGGACTGAGAAATTTATTTTCTTGCACATTTGACTCATCCTAGATCCTACCCTTGCCAACTCAGTAAATGCTTGATTTTGGGAACCTTGGAAAGACGCAGCTACAATAAAGATTTTTGGGGGTATGTACCATACATAAATCAAAGTAGTCACAATTCTAAGTGTATTTATTTATAACTTATACTTTTTAATTGTAAGATGTTGGCAAGGAGAGGTCATTCAGCCTAAATTACCTTGACAAAAAAGAATTTCACATTTCTTGACAAGATGGGCTCATTATTCCTCAGGCATTTATTGATCACCCCATTGATTTTGTCATTTTCTCTAGATGATTAACCTCATCAGGCAGCAGACTGTACAAGTCTATATTACCTGTTGTCTGTGCTTCCTATTTTAAACCAAAATAAATTCTATGTAATTCCAGGTCTCACTTTTTTTCTTTTAACACCAATGAAGGAATTTAAAACCCGTTATTGTTGGATTGCAAAGCTGAAAACAAGTTTAGATGGAATATCTTTCAACAACAAAGCAAACTCATACATACACCCATACTTACTCTTATCATGACAATAAACCAAACACACATATCTTAAGAATGCAAGAGTGCAGTGTTATGAGTCCACAGCTCGCTCAGCAAAAGACGTTTTTATTTAAATAAATAAACACCGCACTCACGGCGGCTTAGTGAGGGGCTGTGGTGGCTGTAGCAAGCCACAGGGCGATCTGCGGTGTGGGTGTTTCTCACCTAGTGCACAGGTGACGGACTGCCCACATCCATGATTGTTCCTGTGGCTAATGTGCTGCGGCTGCTATAAATATATAATGAAGCGCAAGTTGGTTAGGAAAAAAAAGGGAACGAACAAAAAAGAGGAAAGAACGAACAGAGGAAAAAAGAGAATGAACGAAAAATGGAGAAAAAAAGGAACAAGGAAAGGAGATAAAGACGGAGGTGACTGGAGAAAGAAGGAGAGAGAGATGGTGCGTGTGGGTGAGCGAGCGAACGAACAAGCGCTCGCAGGCAGCTGCATGGAAGCCTGGGTGTTAGGCCGACACCCAGGAGTTGAAGTCGAAGTCGCTCCCATTGAGCAATCATGTAGCGGGAGTGACCACTTTGCACTTTTTATACCATTCCTTGCTCAAATGTTATTGCCTCACTGTCTAGCTTATTGGTGACATTACCGCCAGTGTTGGGTTCAACGGCTCCCGAACAGTGGATGGGAGCATGGAGCTTAACCAGCATAGTCACAGAGAGGAAACCACAATAACCAAAAAAACAGTCACACAAATACAGGAAGAATAAACAAGCTATGTACAGACAATAGAAGAGTCCAGGAATTACCTCCAAATGCTTTCATCTTTTAGGCAACAGCGGGTTCATTGCACCAATCTGCCACTCTTGTTTCATAAAGCACATCCGTTTTCTTAATATTAGTATTATAAACCATAAATACAGTATAATTTTAGGAGATATGTACAATGTGTATATTATCATATATATGATCTCTGGGATTGGCTCTAGCAGACCCCCGTGACCCTGTAGTTAGGATATAGCGGGTTGGATAATGGATGGGTGGATGATCTCTTCCCAGGAAGCAAGGCCAGAAAGATGATTGGATTAGGGAAGTTAATTTTCCCAGAGCCTATATTAACTAAAGGGCAGTATTCTTTTGTCGCAGACCCCTTTAATCAACCCGCAGGCAAGCTGGGAAGAATAGTTTTATACAGAAACTTGACAAATCTGCTCAAACAGGACACACGGACCTTTAAAGTGGGGCCCCCTTAGGTGCGAGGCCTGGGGCAGTTGCCCCACTTGCCACCCCCCCAAAAGCCACTCTTGCTTCCACCTGATCTGGAAGTGCTTCTGTTGGACTTTGGGTTGTCACCAGAAGTACTCCCAGGATCCAGTTTAAGGGAAGCCACTATGCCTTGCCTCAAGTAGTTGGAATCGGGAGACAGAGGTGAACACTCGTGAGAGGAAGAGGTGCAGGGAGAAGAGAAGAGAGAGAAAAGGGTTCACTGTCCATTTACATTCTCTATTCCATACTAGGGTACTAGGAGGAATAAAATCCATTATAATTGAACCTGTGACTCTGTATGTGTCAGTTGTTTCTGAGGTTTGGGGCTCACTACCACCTCCTGTCTTCCACAGTATATATATTAGGCCTGTGAAAGTTAACAGGTTAATTTTGTGAATAATGTGACCTGTTTAATGTTTTAAAAAATAGAGTCATCGAATCCAGGGCTGGCAACGAGGTGATCGTGTCAGGCAGTGCTTTGGTCAGGGTGGCATTTTTATGTAACTTTTTTTTGTTTGCATTACCAAGCAATAATACAAAAAAGTTAAGTGTGAACTTAAAGAATTATGTACACATCCAGAGCCAGTTACACATTTCATAACGCCTTGCCACATGTACAGTAAGTATGTGGTACTGGTATTCATTTCCTTGATTTATACATGCTGAAATAAGTTTAGAGGAACTGGAGGAGAGGGGGTTTATGGTTGTCCTGGAGCAATATTAAAGAAAAATTGCAAATGTAGCACTCTTCTCTTTTTTTATTGCATGTCATGTTTCTGTAAGAAGATGGAATCAATGATATATCACATATGTGAAAAATGTGTTTTCTTTGAGTGGCACTAAAACCAAAATAAGTCTTTGGTACCTTTGCATTTAACTCACCAGTCTGCCAAATAGCTTACAGTGCTGACTGCCCTAATATAATGTCAAAATTCTACAAAATAGAAGTGTAATGATTATCCCTACCCATCATTCCAGTTTGTAATATCTTCGCTAATTTATGCAAAGAACACAACATAACTATACAAGTAATGCACGGTGTCAGTTTTTAAGTGAGATTGCTGCTACGGAGACCATTTTTAGCATGCCAGGAGCAAAGGTGTAGGTAAAGCAGTGTTTTCCAGCTGTTTTCTGTGGTGGGACACCACGATTCTACTAACTACGAAAGCATTAAATCTATACGTGTGAATAAACTGTCCAAAATGGCAGGATAATCAAAGATCCCTGCAAAAAATAGCAAAGCAACATGGAGGTTGGCTTTCACTTTGGGCGCATTTCCCAGTTGTTTTATCCCTTTGAATGTTCACACAGACAGTCTTATATGACATACCTGAGTAGCTCTCACAGTTGAAAAAAACTTTAGTTTAGAGTATAATTATATAGTTGTTGATAGTAAAGAACAATTGAGAGTGACATTTTAACACAAGTTTTAATGTATGCCCATTTAAGAGATGCTTTTTTCAATTAATTCAATCTTTGTAGTAGCAGTGCATTCAAAGTCAACATTCGTTTGAATCATTTAATTTTACTTTGACACGTCTGTATCTCATATGCCATACCAATTTGAAATTAGTACATTGGTCTCATTTTCTTATTGCCTTCTTTTCATTTTGATTTTAGGTCAGGCTGGGGAGCATTTATGGGTACAGCATGTTGCTGCACCCACCAAATGATAAAACAGCTTAGGATCCTAGTTGGAAACCCTCCAGGCAGACACACAGTCCAGTCCCACCCACCAAAAATGACAATCTATCTGCCACAGCCAGGTGTTATGTGGGTGTCCTCTTGGCCTGGTCCAGCCACACGGATCCTCAACAATGAGGATGTCACGAGCCAGATCACTCTTGGGGAATCATGCCCCATGGCAGTAGCACTAAATGATGTGCCCTCAAAATGCAAATAATGTGCCTCATTTGGCACTTGTTCAACACAAAGTCAATCCAGCGGTACCCTGAAGAGACACAGACACAGAAGGAGTCCAGTCTTTGTCACAGGTCACTGGATAGTGCAATCATATAGCAAACCAGAAGCCCCAGGAATCTAAAGACTTGGACCTTCATCCTTTAACAAAGTTATCGGGAGCGCCCCACACCTCTTTCCAGCGACCTCATGACCACCATCTTTTCCTGTCCATCTACTGACTTCATAGAAAGAGGCACCAGAGACATGAATGTCACTGTCAAGGTAAGTAAACCTCTTGACTTGGTCGACACTCTCTTAGCATACAGACACACTGCTGATACCTGTGCCCAAGAGATCATTAAAGGCCTGGCATTCAAATTCATGTTGAACTTGTTCAACTAATATTTTGTTTAAAGGTCAAGTTTCAGGCCATTGTTTAAGTTTAAACTATGCCATTAGATTTTTAAAAATTCCCTTATGTTGATTCTACTTTAATTTTGTGATCCAGTGTATATTTACTTCATGATTTCTGCATTTCTTTTATGATTGCATGTTTCAATGTTAGATGTGATTAATCACAATTAGTTAATTTTTTGTAATTGTCTACAATTATGTGATTAGTTATTTTTTTTAATCAGTTCCCAGCACTAATATATATTGTGTATGTATAATTTTTATGCATACATATATATGTACAGTATGTATTAAAGTTGTAAACCACTTTTACTGCAGTTGCCATATTTTTTAAGGTGCCAGAAAACTCACAAAGCAGGCCCTCTGGAACCATTACAGGCAAGACATGAAGAGGAAATGAGAATGAGGGAAGTATTTCAAAGCCACAAACACGAGGATTCACACTGATGTCAAGAACGTTTGGAAAATTTATTCTATGGCGTACATGAAAAAAAAATCCTTTCAGGTGTAAAAAAGGGAGCAACGAACTGAGGACATCAGAATCAATATCAATGATTGTTTATGCACCTCTCCCACCAGGAATTACTGCTAAAAAGTCAGTGGACCTCAAAGAGATCTCATTGAGTATCTCCAAACCTTCATCTCAGTATGGGAATTTTGCCATCTGCTTTATGTTTTTCTTCACCTTGAGTGTTAAGTAACAATCAATAAGCTGTGCAATTTCAGTGTAATGCAGTTGGTTTTTTTCCCTCTTCTTTAGGGTGTGCCCAAGGTGTGATTGATATACAGGAAATACATGATGGTGTACTGTACTTTCAATACAAGGTATTTATAGAATAAGGAAAGCAAAAAATGCAACAGATGTTCAGTTACTTCTGTATAAATTCCCCTTTTGCTTGTGGCAGCATTATAAATTCTTGAGTGTTGAGTATATCTCTTTATACAAATACCTTGTATATATTATAAATTAAATCTTCAACAACAAATATAATGAACAGACAAGTTTTTTGGTTTTGTCAGGTTAATTTAGTTTCTGATTAAGAAACTAAACGAAACAAAAACCAACCACAAGAGGGGTTTTCCATGGTCATGGTGGAAGATCACACATTTTTGAGCTTCAGGCAGGTGCAAGATATGCTTCATGTTGGTTTCACTTTTGATCTGTGTGTTACTGCAGATGCTATAAATACATTTAAAAAATATATTTATTTTTTGGAAAATATATATATTTTACGTGCGGTGGGCTGGCCGTCATAAATCTTCCCCCCAGCACTTCTTGGTGTGGTGGAAGTGCTGGGGTAACAGGTCCCCAAGGCATTATGACGGCGCCCGAAGAGCAGCCGGGAGGACAGCCGGCACTGCCGCCACGCTGGGGCGTGGCCAGAGGAGGAATGCCGGGAACACCTGGTGCTCATCCGGGTACCATATAAAAGGGGCCGTCTCCATTTATTCGAGGCTAGAGTCGGGTGGAAGGAGGACGAGGCAAGAGATCCAAGTAAAAAGCATAAATATTATAAGTAGCAGGCCGAATAAGTCAGAGGACATGGTGGCACTAGCCAGGTAAGCTAAAAATCCAAAGTAGGAAGGTGAAATGGCAAGTGAACCCATGAGCAGTTGAACAACAAAATGGCCACCTGCTGGAACAGAAAACTACCAATTGTTAAAGCCAATGAAATTCAATATCATTATGTTGGAGGAGATATGGGGAGAACATGCAAAGTCTACACAAGCAGTGACCGTATCTCCTCCAAAATAATGAGGGTGAACCTCTTGTTGCAATAATATGAGGATCAGAGACAGGGTGTCATATGCCTGACCTAGAGAACCAGAAGCATTAATGCTGTCTGTGGCCACAGCACATCTAGAAGAAGTCTTCACCAAAGCAGTCTCTTACTAACTTAATGTGTTCAAACTGTGAGCTGATTATAATAGCTGGTATAAAGTGTATCCAGTCAACTTACTTTAGTTTCATTAAAGGCTAAGTACACCTTACATAAACACTCCAAATTATGTTTAGTAATCATAGCAACACATAAATTATTAACAAAACAATATGCAAATTTTTATACTTTTTTATGCATGTGTCAATAAAGGATGCCAATTTTTGAGTAGATTGACTTCTGTATTCCCAAACTGGTTGCAATTGCTGAATTACACATGGAGTAGATTATTAAATGAAATGTACAAAGTATTTGTCATTAAAAAAAAGAGTTTTCATTGAGTTTTCAGTACAGTCACTCTCATGTAAATGTCACATTCAATGTCAGTTCAACTTCTCTTTGCTGCAAGTTTTTTTTTCCCTATCCTTGCAATTTAAAAAATATCCACAAGATGGCAATTTTCTTTCTGTGAAAATACATTGAAATAAGTTTTGATTCTTGCTGGGTTGACTTCTTATTTTCACCACTCACGTTGCAAATATGTTATTGCTAGCATTCCTCCCACATGTGCTTTTCTCTTCTATGGACACAGAGAAAGCAATTCAGGAAGGCTGTTGCATCCAATATAGAATGACAAATCTAGATTTAAAGGGTCATGTAGATATACCTTTTCAAACCTGCTTTGTGGTAGGTATTTAAAGTGTCTGCTTTGTTATATTTACTACTAACATTATTTGGAAACAAAGCCATGTTGAATTTATAGCTGTATTTAAATGACTATAGAGAATTCCTGCCCCCCAACCACCAGACCCCATGTTGCAGGCATGGGCTTAACATATTTTTCTAAAGATTCTTTAAGAGAAAAACTGTCTTGCATGTTTGAAGTCATTAGCATTGCACACACTTCTGATCTATGGGAACAGAGAGGGAAATTCAGGAGAGTACAAACACCATCAAGAGGCAGGATATTGATAACATCTAAATATTATATCACTTAATGATTAAATAGTTTCAGACATTGCTGTGATGTATGTGAGGCAAAATATGAGGCAACAGTTTATTAACTATTTTCAAGTTCAAGCATTGAGTTTAACAACAGTTTCAGAATCCTGGGTTCAAATCCTAGGCTTGTCACTGTCTGTGTAGACTTTGCATGTTCTCCCTGTATCTCCTCCTTACATCCCAAAGACATACATCTGTGACTTATCTGTGTGCGTGTGTTTGTGTGAGTTGTGCAGAAACCCCGACCATTATTGACTCCCGTTTGGTGTCTGATGCTGCTGCAATAGCCTTCAATTTCACATGACCCTAAGTGGAATAAGAAAATTGATTCAGTCTGCTAGTAAATACAACTGCACAGTATCATTGAAAGAATTGTATATTTAAGAATGGTTGTAAAATTTTTAGAAAGGGAGACAGTGGTCTTGTGGTATGGGACTTTCAATGAAAATGTGAAATCTATAAAATTGCATGTACAGTATATGAGGAGGAGGAATAGTAGTGGGATTGTCACATATACAAAGTACATTTCTTACTTGCATGTCTGACCAGCATTCAATACACTGCCACTATCTCAATCCATGATTACCAAGAACACATTGAAGTAAATAACTTAATTTTAATAAACTGCATTATAAATGATATCTCTTCTAGACTCGACACCAGAAACAATTCGTGCAATCTTTAGCCTGTATCTCCTCCAATAGCCCATATCACGTCCTGGCTATCGTGATGATTGAAGCTTTTAAAAGAGAACACATACATACTGTGAAAAGTCCACTCCTTGGTTGGTTCTTGTCATAAATTTGCCTTCAGGCTTCTCCTTTGTAGGATGCCATGGATTGCATCTAACCATTCTAAAAAGCGGATGCTGTGATTTGCTCTGACAATGTAAACTGAACACCTCGTCCTTGTTTTATAGCCTGTGAGTTAAATTTTAAAAAATAAAGAGATTGAGGAAAGACAAAATCGGGATAAAAAACCTTTTAGGGACCACAGTAGTAATAAGATACACAATAATTTTTATTTATTTATTTATTTAACTAAAAGATTTAACTCAATGTCTCCATCTAAGTTGCTACTAAGATGTTGAGATTGGTCAATCCATGTCTAAGTGTGTTCCAACTAAGGGCTAAAGTAGGCTCAAGAAAAGAACCTGAGTTGGCATCTTTCATGTTAGGTGCATCTCTTAGTTGATCTGATAACACAATGAAGCACTTATTAGGTTGCTTGTTATTTAAACTCAACAACATGGACTGAAATAACACCTTGATCCAAGACACTGTCATTGCAGCAGACATAGTGAAGATGTCACTGATATCCACCTATTTGGTGATACTGTACCCAATAGTCAGCAAAGTTACAATTTCTTGTAACATGGTGAACCTTATCTAGATGGTTTACACTGGGGACAGAAGTTGGAACTATTAAAAAGATTTAACATGTTATCGTAGTATTTTGGAATTGCAGACCTCATATCTCTGTTGACTCCCTGCATGGAGTTTGCATGTTATCCCCATGTGCTTCCGGTTTACTCCCACAGTCCAAAGACATGCAGGTTAGGTGGATTGGCAATCCTAAATTGCCCCTAGTGTGTGCTTGGTCTGTGGGTGTGTGTGTGTGGGTGTGTATAGCCCAAAATCGCTGGGTGGTCAAAAAAGGGGTAAATACAATAAAATACACAGAACAGAGCACAAGTAATCCTCAATCTTACTTCCCTTTTAAGGCCTGCTAATAATTAATCACAGTGTAGCTAAGCGATGGACCTGATTATGTAGTGACAAGAATGTGATTTTAGTTGCTGTAATTTAACAATCGACACTTGGATTGAAAATACATCTGTCCTACACTCCTAAAATGAATGATTCTTTAATGACACTTCATACTTTTTTTACTGGGTTGTGTGGTTCCTCGTTGAACTATTGTTTAAAAAAGCACCCTTTCATTCTGGGAAGAGTTCTTTGTATATGTAGTTGGTTCTTTGTGCTTTGAAAAACTTCCTAATCTATAAAAAAACTGAAATCTTTAATGCATGGTAGGCTGCAGGACACCAACACATTAAGGGAACCTGGACTTGACTTGTGTTATTGTATGCAGCAAGAATCCTTTTAAAATCATGACTATGGTTATGGTTTTTTACCAATTTGTTACCATCTATTCATGGTTATTTACTGTATGGAGCTTGTTGTGGATCAAAAATAAATAAAGGGTCCATTCTGGAGCCTTCAGGTGGATGGGCTTTTTGGAAATAAAAATGGTTCCTCTATGGCAGGGGTGGGCAAAGTCGGTCCTGAAGGGCCGCAGTGGCTGCAAGTTTTTGTTCCAACCCAGTTTCTTATAATGAGAAGTCGATTACTGCCAATGTAGCACTTATTGCTCAAGTGACATTTTGATGCTTCATTTTAGTGGTCTCGCTTGTTAAGGTTCCCCACCCTTAATTGCTTATTTCAATCTTAAACAGCTGAATTCACTGTTTTAATGGCTCCTTATTAACAATAAGAGGTAAATGACAAAGCAGTCAGCAGTTCTCCATCTAGCTTGTTTCCATTTACATCTGTGTGTGTACATCGAGCACGGTTTGATTTAATAAACACTTAATAGAAAAATGTGAAAGACTGAAAATTATCTGTTTAAGGCTTCAAATCATTTGGATGATATCCTTGGAAAGGAAAAATTCTACGATATAAGAACCTTACACTGTAGACTAACAAGCCATAAAATTAACTAAGGTCTGTGATTCACAAGGATTGGTTTCTAATTAAGCAATTGGTTGGAATGAAAACCTGTAGCCCCTTTGGCTCTCGAGGACTGACATTGACTCTGAATAACCACTCGAACACCTTTAGGTCAGGGGTCCTCAATCCCAGTCCTGGAGAGCCGCAGTGGCTGCAGGTTTTTGTTCTGACCTGGTTGCTTAATTAGAAAGCAATTCTTGCCAATAAAGCACTAACAAGCTATGAAATTAAATTAACTCTGCTATGTCAGGTCATTCTCATATCCTAGATTTTCTTTCCCTTTCTATCATGCAAATGATTTGAAGGCTAAAATGGACGAGTAATTCTCAGTCCTTCACTTTTTTCTCTTCATTTTTCTTCCAAGTATTTAATTAAACCCAATAGTGCAGATAAATACACACAGGTGTAAATGTAAATAAGCTAAATGGAGAAATGCTGCTCTCTCTTGTCATTTGCATGTTATTGATAATAAGGAGCAATTAAAATAGCTGTTTAAGACAAAATTAAGCAATAAGGGCTCAAAATCACTAAAGTGAAGCAGAAGTGTTACTTTAGCAATAAGTGCTTTTTATTAAGCAACTGGGTTGGAGCAAAAACCTGCAGCCACTGCGGCTCTCCAGGACCGTGATTGAGGACCCCTGCCTTTAGTGCATACAATAAACCCCGACTGAAAAAGTAATTTTACGGTGGAATTTTCAAACTTTGGCTCTCCTAACATGTCATGTCTGAAGAGGAGGTCAGCCCCCACAGCACATTGTGCAGTATTGCTAGGAATTTATGTTTTCTGTATACATCTCAGAATACAGGTCATATTTGTTTAAAATTATGGATTATTGCTAACAATAAATCACTTATTTAAGGAAATTGATTGATTTTAAGGTAACAAATACAGTCCTCAATAATAAGTGTAAGAGCCATTTGTTAGTTATTAAGGTTATGTTAAATTGATAAAAGTATTTCCTTAGTTATGTTAAAATGTTTGCCTATATATTAATACATAGTCTATGGGAGATTCTAACATAACCCCTACAAGCTAAACTGAAATGGAATATTTAAACTATTTCTTGTCCCTCTGACTACAGACTCATCCCAGTTTTGTGATCTGCCTTGCAGTTAGTAAGACTTGGAAGGCAACCAGTTTTCAAGCCGTATCATATTGAGTGTATTGACCATATTGAATGTGTCATACATACAGAACATACTGAATTCATTAAGTAAAGCATATGTAAGTTTGCCATAGAGAAGTAACACATCCTTTAAGTTTAACAAAAAAAGCTAAGTTTGTAGAAGAAATACTTTTCCTTTTTTGCCGTTTATCCTTCATGTGCAATAACTTTTTTCTCTATTTTTGTATGAATTTTTTGCCTTTGATTTTTTTTAATAAACTTCATTGGACTGAGAAATTTATTTTCTTGCACATTTGACTCATCCTAGATCCTACCCTTGCCAACTCAGTAAATGCTTGATTTTGGGAACCTTGGAAAGACGCAGCTACAATAAAGATTTTTTGGGGTATGTACCATAAATAAATCAAAGTAGTCACAATTCTAAGTGTATTTATTTATAACTTATACTTTTTAATCGTAAGATGTTGGCAAGGACAGGTCATTCAGCCTAAATTACCTTGACAAAAAAGAATTTCACATTTCTTGACAAGATGGGCTCATTATTCCTCAGGCATTTATTGATCACCCCATTGATTTTGTCATTTTCTCTAGATGATTAACCTCATCAGGCAGCAGACTGTACAAGTCTATATTACCTGTTGTCGGCACTTCCTATTTTAAACCAAAATAAATTCTATGTAATTCCAGGTCTCACTTTTTTTCTTTTAACACTAATGAAGGAATTTAAAACCCGTTATTATTGGATTGCAAAGCTGAAAACAAGCTTAGATGGAATATCTTTCAACAACAAAGCAAACTCATACATGCACCCATACTCACTCTTATCATGACAATAAACCAAACACACATATCTTAAGAATGCGAGAGGAAACCAGAAACCCAAACAAACAGTAACACAAATACAGGAAGAATAAACAAGCTATGTACAGACAATAGAAGGGTCCCGGAATTACCTCCAAATGCTTTCATCTTTTAGGCAACAGCAGGTTCATTGCACTAATCTGCCACTCTTGTTTCATAAAGCACATCTGTTTTCTTAATATTAGTATTATAAACCATAAACACAGTATAATTTTAGGAGATATGTACAATGTGTATATTATCCTATATAAAGGATCTCTGGGATTGGCTCCAGCAGACCCCCGTGACCCTGTAGTTAGGATATAGCGAGTTGGATAATGGATGGATGGATGATCTCTTCCCAGGGAGCAAGGCCAGAAGGATGAATGGATTGAGGAAGTTAATTTTCCCAGAGCCTATACTTCCTTGAAAAACTAAAGAGCAGCATTCTTGTGTCGCAGACCCCTTTAATCAACCCGCAGGCAAGCTGGGAAGTATAGTTGCATGGTGCAGCCCTATTGTGTGCCATGGGTGCTGCCACAAGGAGCTGCCAGGAGGAACCATCCCTGCATTATAGAAACTTCCACCCAGAGGCGGCCCTAGGGTTGTGTGGGGCCAAGGGCTGACCAACTCCACGCAGAGCCGGTTACGTCAAACTCTGATAATGGTATGTGTGGACTGTATAAACATACACAGGATTTTCTCATTACAGTAGTCAGCTAAATCTTTGCAAGATAACACATGAACTTTATCAAAATATAACTGGAGAATATATAGTAACTTGACAAATCCGCTCAAACAGGGCACGCAGACCTTTAAAGTGGGGTCCCCTTAAGCACAAGGCCTGGGGCAGTCGCCCCACTTGCCACCCCCAAAAGCCACTCTTGCTTCCACCTGATCTGGAAGTGCTTCTGTTGGACTTTGGGCAGTCACCAGAAGTACTCCCAGGATCCGGTTTAAGGGAAGCCACTATGCCTTGGCTCAAGTAGTTGGAATCGGTAGACAGAGGTAAACATTTGTGAGAGGAAGAAGTGTAGGGAGAAGAGAAGAGAGAAAGAAGGGTTCACTGTCCATTTACGTTCTCTATTCCATGTTAGGGTACTTGAAGGAATAAAATCCATTATAATTGAACCTGTGACTCTGTACATGTCAGTTGTGTCTGAGGTTTGGGGTTCACTACCACCTCCTGTCTTCCACAGTATATACAGGTGCTGGTCATAAAATTAGAATATCATGACAAAGTTGATTTATTTCAGTAATTCCATTCAAACTTGTATATTAGATTCATTCATTACACACAGACTGATGTATTTCAAATGTTTATTTCTTTTACTTTTGATGATTATAACTGACAACTAATGAAAGTCCCAAATTTAGTATCTTGGAAAATTAGAATATCAATTAAGACCAATGCAAAACAAGGATTTTTAGAAATGTTGGCCAAATGAATATGACATAACATGAAAAGTATGAGCATGTACAGTACTCAATATTTAGTTGGGGCTCCTTTGGCCTGGATTACTGCAGCAATGCGGTGTGGCATGGAGTCGATCAGTCTGTGGCACTGCTCAGGTGTTATGAGAGCCCATGTTGCTCTGATAGTGGCCTTCAGCTCTCCTGAATTGTTGGGTCTGGCGTATTGCATCTTCCTCTTCACAATACCCCATAGATTTTCTATGGGGTTAAGGTCAGGCGAGTTTACTGGCCAATCAAGAACAGGGATACCATGGTCCTTAAACCAGGTACTGGTAGCTTTGGCAATGTGTGCAGGTGCCAGGTCCTGTTGGAAAATGAAATCTGCATCTCCATAAAGTTCATCAGCAGCAGGAAGCATGAAGTGCTCTAAAACTTCCTGGTAGACGGCTGCATTGACCTTGGACCTCAGAAAACACAATGGACCAACACCAGCAGATAACATGGCACCCCAAACCATCACTGACTGTGGAAACTTTACGCATGACCTCAAGCAACATGGATTCTGTGCCTCTCCTCTCTTCCTCCAGTCTCTGGGACCTTGATTTCCAAAGAAAATGCAAAATTTACTTTCATCAGAGAACATAACTTTGGACCACTCAGCAGCAGTTTTGTCTTTAGCCCAGGCGAGACGCTTCTGATGCTGTCTCTTGTTCAAGAGTGGCTTGACACAAGGAATGCGACAGCTGAAACCCATGTCTTGCATACATCTGTGTGTGGTGGTTCTTGAAGCACTGACTCCAGCTGCAGTCCACTCTTTGTGAATCTCCCCCACAGTTTTGAAATGGGTTTTGTTTCACAATCCTCTCCAGGGTGCGGTTATCCCTATTGCATATACACTTTTTTCTACCACATCTTGTCCTTCCCTTTGTCTCTCTATTAATGTGCTTGGATACTCTGTGAAGCTCTGTGAACAGCCAGCCTCTTTAGCAATGACCTTTTGTGTCTTGTCCTCATTGTGCAAGGTGCCAATGGTCGTCTTTTGGACAACTGTCAAGTCAGCAGTCTTCCCCATGATTGTGTAGCCTACAGAACTAGACTGAGAGACCATTTAAAGGCTTTTGCAGGTGTTTTGAGTTAATTAGCTGATTAGAGTGTGGCACCAGGTGTCTTCAATATTGAACCTTTTCACAATATTCTAATTTTCCGAGATACTGAATTTGGGACTTTCATTAGTTATAATCATCAAAATTAAAAGAAATAAACATTTAAAATACATCAGTCTGTGTGTAATGAATGAATCTAATATACAAGTTTCACTTTTTGAATGGAATTACTGAAATAAATTAACTTTGTCATGATATTCTAATTTTATGACCAGCACCTGTATATTAGGCCTGTGAAAGTTAACAGGTTAATTTTGTGATTAATGTCACCTGTTTAACGTGTTAAAAAACAGAGTCATCGAATCCAGGGCTGGCAACGAGGTGATCGTGTCAGCTAGTGCTTTGGTCAGGGTGGCATTTTCATGTAACTTTTTTTTTCCCATTACCAAGCAATAATACAAAAAAGTTATGTGTGAACTTAAAGAATTATGTACACATCCAGTGCCATGTATACGCTACCTTTAAAAATTTTGACAAATAAAATTTTATGTAAAAGTTTCAAATTGCACATTTCATAATGCCTTGCCACATGTAAGTATGTGGTACTGGTATTTATTTCCTTGATTTTTACATGCTGAAATAAGTGTAGGGGAACTGTAGGAAAGGGTGTTTATGGTTGCCCTGGAGCAATACTAAAGAAAAATTACAAATGTAGCACTCTTCTCTTTTTTATTACATGTCATGTTTCTGTAAAAAGATGGAATCAATGATATATCACATATGTAGAAAATATGTTTTTTTTGAGTGGCACTAAAACCAAAATAAGTCTTTGGTACCTTTGCATTTAACTCACCAGTCTGCCAAATAGCTTACAGTGCTGACTGCCCTAATATAATGTCAAAATTCTACAAAATAGAAGTGTAATGATTATCCCTACCCATCATTCCAGTTTGTAATATCTTCGCTAATTTATGCAAAGAACACAACATAACTATACAAGTAATGCACGGTGTCAGTTTTTAAGTGAGATTGCTGCTACGGAGACCTTTTTTAGCATGCCAGGAGCAAAGGTGTAGGTAAAGCAGTGTTTTCCAACCATTTTCTGTGGTGGCACACCACGATTCTACTAACTACAAAATAATTAAATCTAAACGTGTGAATAAACTGTCCAAAATGGCAAACAATAGCAAAGCAGTTTGGAGGTTGGCCTTACAACTCTTATGTACTTCTCTATCACTCCCGACTTCCTCATACAATACCACAGCTCCTCTCGAGACACCCTGTCAAATGCTTTCTCCAGGTCCACAAAGACACAATGCAACTTCTTCTGGCCTTCTCTATACTTCTCCATCAATACCTGCAGAGCAAACATCTCATCTGTAGTGCTCTTTCTTGGCATGAAACCATACTGCTGCTCACTAATCATCACCTCACTTCTTAACCTAGCTTCTACTACGCTTTCCCATAACTTCATGCTGTGACTCATCAATTTTATCCCCCTGTAGTTATTACAGTCCCGCACATCCCCTTTATTCTTAAATATTGGCATCAGTACACTACTTCTCCACTCCTCAGGCATCCTCTCACTTTCCAAGATTCCATTAAACAATCTGGTTAAACACTCCACTGTCATCTATCCTAATCTCCTCCATGCTTCTACAGGTATGTCATCTGGACCAACGGCCTTTCCATTTTTCATCCTCTTCATTGCTGTCCTTACTTCCTCCTTGCTAATCTGTTCCTGATTCACTATCTCCACATTATCCAACCTATTCTCTCGCTCGTTCTTTTCATTCATCAGCCTCACAAAGTATTCTTTCCATCTGCTCAACACACTCTCCTCGCTTGTGAGTACATTTCCATCATTATTCTTTATTTACTTAACCTGCTGCATATCTTTCCCAGCTCAGTCCCTCTGTCTAGCCAGTCGGTACAGGTCCTTTTCTCCCTCCTTAGTGTCCAACCTCATACAACTCATCATATGCCTTTTCTTTAGTCTTCGCCACCTCTCTCTCTTCACCTTACGCCTTATCTCCTTGTACTCTTGTTGACTTTCTGCATCTCTCTGACTATCCCATTTCTTCTTTGACATCCTCTTCCTCTGTATACCATCCTGTACTTTCCCATTCCACCACCAGGTTTCCTATTCTTCCTTCCTTTATCCAGATGTCACGCCAAGCACCCTTCTTGCTGTCACCCTTACTACTTCTGCTGTAGTTTCTCAACTGTCTGGTAACTCTTCACTACGACCCAGTGCCCGTCTCACCTTCTCCCTAAACTCAGCCTTGCAGTCTTCCTTTTTCAAATTCCACCATTTGATCCTCGGCTCTGCCCTCACTCTCTTCCTCTTCTTGATCTCCAACGTCATCCTACAGACCACCATCCTATGCTGCCCTACTACAATTTCCCCTGCCACCACTTTGCAGTCTTCAATCTTCTTCAGATCAACTCTTCTGCATAGGATGTAATCTACCTGTTTGCATCTTCCTTCACTCTTGTACGTAACCCTATGTTCCTCCCTCTTCTTAAAATACATATTTACCACAGCCATGTCCATCCTTTTGGGAAAAGCCACTATTATCTGACCTTCTTCATTCTTCTCCTTGACACCATACTTACCCATCACCTCCTCGTCTCCTGTGTTCCCTTCACCAACATGTCCATTGAAATCCACTCCAATCACCACTTTCTGTCCCTTGGGTACGCTGTTAATCACTTCATCCAACTCATTCCAAAAATCTTCATTCTCCTCCATCGCACACCCAACCTGCGGGGCATATGCACTAACAACATTCATCATCACACATCCAATTTCCAGCTTCATAGTCATTACCCTGTCTGACACTGTTTTCACCTCCAAAACACTCTTGACATACTGTTCCTTCAGAATAACCCAAACCCCATTTCTCCTCTTATCCACACCATGATAGAACAATTTGAATCCACCTCCAATCCACCTGGCCTTACTCCCCTTGCATTTAGTCTCTTGCACGCACAATATATCAACCTTCCTTCTCTCCATCATATCTGCTAATTAAGGATTAAGGAGTATAGGAGAGTAAAAAGGCAGTAGCGTACATACTGTCCATATATAAGATCAGGTGCCTAATGATTAGAAGTGAATTGCCATCATCTGACTTGGTTGAGAGCAGTATGCAGTGAAATTGGGAGGGGGGCTTTAGAGGATTAAGCCCCTGATCTACTGTGCAAATCCCCTGATCTTTTAAAGCCACCCACCACCACTCTTTGAAGTAATATATTTATTTCAACTTCAAGGGTGAACACACACACACACTACCACCCACACTTCAAAGTTATAGACACACTGTAGGTCAACATGCTTGAAACCCAAGGGGGGGCTCCTCTACCTGCTCCTTGAAGTTATAGACTTAGGTCAAAGTGCTCAAAACCCCCATTACACACTTTTTGCTTCTACGGGAGCTAAAGGCCCTGATACAATTAAAAATGAAAAACACAGTACATAACATTGCATTTAGCAGTAAATCTAGCTCATCAAGAACAATAGAGACCGAAAATGTTAAAGTTAACAGGGTAGGAGATAGTAATTACATGGTACTCAACTATGGTGTTGTTACCTAAAGTCTCCAGAGGTCTGAAATTCAATCTGTTTAAATTCAGTATAGCAATCTGTACCCTTTCTCCTCCTTGGGAAAACTTAATGTTGGTGGAAAGTATGGTGAATACTGTTAAATTCTAAAGGTAGAGAGAATGTCTGGGTAGCAAATGCAGGGATGAAGTTGACCGTGAACTAATAGTTGCACAGGCCTATGGAGAAGGAAATGTCAGCAGTTGCGGCTTGGCGAAGCTACTGAAAGTTGTCAGCATTTTGTCTTCTCCTGTTAAAGGGAAGAGAAGGAAACTAGTGAGTAACGGGAATGAACAGACAACACATAATAAGAAACAAATGAAAGATAGAAGTGTACCTGGTTGAAGAAGTGTGTCTGCTGCCTTATGTGTGCTTGTTCAGTGGGCTCACACAGTCTTTACACAGGTAGGACCTCACACGAGGGCTGACGCTTCTACGCTAGTGCAGTATGACTCCTAAAGTAAGATACAGCTGACAGAATACAGCTTCCCAGTTACCATAACAATCATGCCTCTGAGATGCAGGAGAAAAACTGGAATACACAGAAAACCCAAGTAGTCAGGGTGTTACACTTTCATATTGTAAAATAAGGAAATTTGAGGAAGCTGAAAGGGGGCTGAGTACTTTTTATAGCTGCTGCTTTATCTATGCACATGTTGCAGTGATTAGGGATTTATTCACATACTGCAGCATTTTGAGCTGCTGAAAAATATAATCTGTAAAACATTTTAACAATTAGACGGAGAAGTGTGAAGATGTACTTTATGCAAAAACCATAAAAAAAAAAAAAACATGTTTAAGGGGGAAATAATAATGGAACTTCAGGATTGGTGTTGACAAACTGGTTGAAGAGAGCTTTTCTGCCCTCTCCTGGCTAATAAGAGACATAAAGCTGAATCTTTCTTCTTGCTCTTCTGAGTTCTGTTTTTTAGTTAAGAAGCACAAACTTAATGGGTGTTTTTGCTAATTAGCAAATTTGTGTTATGTTTTATAGACTGAAGCATAATTTATAAAGCTTCCGCATTAATTTTCTTCTCACAACTCCAAACACATGCAGGGTAGGATATGAGCAGTGCCAGTGTTAGGTTATTTTGCCAAGCTAACCTGTGCAGCTGGGTTTTTTCGCCCCTCTTATAATCTGAGCCTTAGGCGAATGTCTAATTCGCCTTAAGAGTGGTGTTGGCCCTGAGTGTGAGTGACCCTGCAATGGACCCGATGCCTAGTCATGAGCTGTTTCCCACCTTCCACAAAGTGCTACTGGGAGAGGCTCTGGCACCCCTGACCCTGTCTTTGGATTTAGTGGGTCTGAGAATGACTGACTGACAACTAATCTCAAACCTTTTGATATCAAGACAATTTATAGAGTACAGGCACTGACACACACTATATATGCTACTGTGCGCAGTATAGTAGCAGATAACAAATATTTACATAAGCATAGGTGCTTATTTAATTTTACATATGAGTACATATATACAGGGACTAAGCATATCAGCATAAATGAGATAAAATTCATACAGTAGAAATATTTTTTTAAATTGATCTTAAATTAGAATTATGAAGAAAGGCTTGGGACAGATTACAAAAAAGAGACATACAAGTCCAAACAGGCAATACAGCATTTGATTTAGGTAACTGCTGAAGATTCGGATGTCTCTAAAAATTGAGTTGAATGTGTAAAATCAAAGTGCAGCCTTCAGCTAATCTAATTCAATGACATTTACTAATTCAAAAAAGGAAAATACTTACTGCAGACCATATTTGCCCATTTTGTGGGCTTTGTTTGGTTTGGTTTTCTCAGTACAATGTAGTCTTACTTTTCAAGCACATTCATTGAAATTCTGGATTGACCCCTCATAGGCATGTGAGTGTACAATTATGTCATGTTTACATTATAGCTTTTGCTTTCCTTGACCCGGAAGAGGTTATCAAATTTAAGAATATTGATGACTGTTTGTTAGGAGTTGCAGAGGTCACAAAATTCAAAAAGGCTTCAACTTGAAAACTAGATCGCAAGGTTTAAAGTAGGCATAAAAACAAAATCAGCTTGGGCAAAGTTCAAGAAGCAGGATTTGTGTCCTGCACAAGCCAATATAAACTGATTATGTATTAACATTTATTTAGACATTTTATTGTTGTTTTTGTTGCCTGTGTATCCTTATGTAACATATTTTTATGTTATTTCTGTCGATCGTTTATTATTGGTTAATTATGTACCGTGTATTTCACCTCCTTAGCATTATGTTCACCTTTGGAAACACAAGCCAAAATATTGAATTTTTTTTCAACAAGAAAAAATGTTATTACATGTAACAAAAACATTTAAATACCAAAATATCAACATTAATACAGTAGGAACAGTATACTAAGTGTTTATGTCCAAACTGATGCAGATTTAGTATACGTCCTTTGGTTATGTGTGTTCACCAACGCGTTAAGTTCAACATCACAATCGGGACAGTAGAAATGCGTTTCTTTACATGTTTTTCTTATAATATTTTTTTCTATTTCTTGCACATGAGAATATAGAATGACTGATACTCCTATTCTGTTATTGTAGTCCAAAGCTTAGTGAATTCCACATCAACACATTGACAGTCACTGCATTGTGAACAGTGCTTAGGGGGAGTCTTTCTTGTCCTTGCACTTGATCACAATCATTTTGCCCTTTTGCTTTGTAGAAACTGCACAGTGTTTCAGCTTTACACAACTGAAGCCACCAGTGTAAAAGTTAAATTTGAACCCTGCTCTATGTGTGCACCTGGCATGAGTCTGAGTCTCGTATCCTTCTGAGCTTATGTGAACAAAGCTGTTGCTGTTATTTTTCTTTATTCACTATGATAAAATGTGTTTCCTGTTTTGAACCAAGCTGTATCATAATATATACATTATATACTGTATATAAACTGCTGAAAAAAATTAAAGGAACACTTTGAAAACACATCAGATCTCAATGGGAAAAAGAAATCCTCCTGGATATCTATACTGATATAGACTGGGTAATGTGTTAGGAACGAAAGGATGCCACATCGTTTGATGGAAATGAAAATGATCAACCTACAGAGCCCTGAATTCAAAGACACCCCAAAAATCAGAGTGAAAAAATTATGTGGCAGGCTAGTCCATTTTGCCAAAATTTTATTGCAGCAACTCAAAATTGTACGCAGCACTTTGTATGGCCCCTGTGTTCTTGTATACATGCCTGACAACATCGGTGCATGCTTCTAATGAGATGACAGATGGTGTTGTGGGGGATCTCCTCCCAGATCTGGACCAGGGCATCACTGAGCTCCTGGACAGTCTAAGGTGGAACCTGGTGGCATTGGATGGACCAAAACATAATGTCTCAGAGGTGTTCTATTGGATTTAGGTCAGGAAAGTGTGGTGGCCAGTCAATGGTATCAATTCCTTCATCCTCCAGGAACTGCCTGCATACTCTCACCACATGAGGCCAGGAATTGTCGTGCACCAGGAGCCACTGTACCAGCATAGGGTCTGACAATGGGTCCAAGGATTTCATCCTGATACCTAATGGCAGCCAAGGTGCCTTTGTCAAGCCTGTAGCGGTCTGTGTGACCCTCCATGGATATGCCTCCCCAGACAATCATTAACCCACCACCAAACTGCTCATGCTGAATGATGTTACAGGCAGCATAATGTTCTCCATGGCTTCTCCAGACCCTTTCACTTCTGTCACGTGCTCAGGGTGAACCTGCTCTCATCTGTAAAAAGCACAGAGCACCAGTGGCGCATCTGCCAATTCTGGTATTCTATGGCGAATGCCAATCGAGCTGCATGCTGCTGGGCAGTGAGCTCAGGGACCATTAGAGGACATGGGGCCCTTGGGTCACCCTCATGAAGTCTTTCTGGTTGTTTGGTCAGAGACATTCACACCAGTGGCCTGCTGGAGGTCATTTTGTAGGGCTCTGGCAGTGCTCATCCTGTTCCTCCTTGCCCAAAGGAGCAGATACTGGTCCTGCTGATGGGTTATGGACCTTCTATGGCCCTCTCCAGCTCTCCTAGAGTAACTGCTTGTCTCCTAGAATCTCCTCCATGCCCTTGAGACTGTGCAGGGAGACACAGCAAACCTTCAGGCAATGATACGTATTGATGTGCCATCCTGGAGAAATTGGACTACCTGTGCAACCTCTGTAGGGTCCAGGTATCACCTCATGCTAGCAGTAGTGACACTGACTGTAGCCAAATGCAAAACTAGTGAAGAAACAGAAAAGATGAGGAGGGAAAAATGTCAGTGGCCTCCACCTGTTAAACCATTCCTGTTTTGGGGGTCATCTCATTGTTGCCCCTCTAGTGCATCTGTTGTTAATTTCATTAAGACCACAGCAGCTGAAACTGATTAACAACCCCCTCTGCTACTTAACTGACCAGATTAATATCCCATAAGTTTCATTGACTTTATGCTATACTCTGATTAAAAAGTGTCCCTTTAATTCTTTTGAGCAGTATATATTATGATAGGCCATTGTTCTTTTTACTCCTTCTTGAGGTTTGCATAGCTTCTACGAATAAAAATGTAAAATATACATTTTTAAAAAGTCACGCACATCCTAAACAAACAGGACTATTAATCAAATTGTGGTCTTCAAAATATCAACATCTGCCATGTCCTGTCAGCAACTGGGTGTAACCAATCATGTTAAAAGTTTTCTGAATTTGTAATAAATTCATTTTAAAAAAAAAGTGACCTAATCAATGAATTGTATAAATATAGCCTGAGGAAAGTTCTTCTTTTGTAGCAATGTGACTAACATGTGGCTAACATGTAATACACTTGTTACCTCTTCGAAGATTTAGATAAAGAATAACAATTGACACTTTCTCCTACCTGTGTTTATTGCTTAAATCGGGGCATTCCAGTGGGGGGGTGTCTGTATGTATTAAATTTTCTTCCACACCAGGCATATCAGTGCTATAAGCATCAGTTTTCCTCGTTGTGTCAACGTCTGATGACCAATTCACATTTTCATAACCATTGCTTGGTTCAATTTTTGGTTCAGTTTCGGTTTGTTCTAAAACTGGCTTTACAGATTTTCGTTTACAGAATATTATGTGTTTTGGTTGAAGGCACCACCTCACTCATTAATATTAAGCAGTTACCATAGAGTGGCAAAACACGTACAAATATGCATGACTTTTTTTTTTTCATTCATGATGTTATTTAATCCACTAGATGGCAGTTAGAATATTGTCACCAGCATTATTCAAGATTACTACTGTACAGCTTAACCTGAGAGATATTCAGAGTTAACTGTGTTTACATAGAATTCCGAACCCAAGAGAAACTCAAGGTTAACGACAAAGAGGTTAAACTTACTTATGTTTGTGGTCCTTGTGGGTGGAGTCCCAAGAGGCAGGACCACATTGACAGCCTCACTTCTGAGCCCACCAACAGGCCATTTAAACTAGTTGAGTAAGCTCAGTAGTAGGAACCATTCGTCATTTATTGGAGTTTGTGAGTATTACTTTTTCTGCCTTGGATTTATTGTCTTTTTGAGAATTTCTTGCCTGTTTTCAATGATTCTTTTTACAGAAGTGTGTATTGGGATTTTTTTCTTTTGCTTTGGATTTTCTTTTACACCTGTTTTTGCTCAGTGGAGCTTCTGCCTATTTTCCTATTTTTGTTAAATAAATAATTTATCTTTAAAGATACTTTGTTGGCTCTGTATTTACAAGACAAAGGCTAATGGTCATCCTTCCTCTTGTGGGGATTTTGGTGTATATTTTGAGGTTTTAATAGTTTTTAGCCAGGTCCCCATTTTTGAAGCCTGCTCTAGCTGAAGTCAGCAGGTGACTTTAGTGACTGGCTGATGTTTGGTGAACCTCTGCTGGGTAAACCAGGTATGATTCTGGCCTGCTCCCTAGCTTGTTTTGAAAGTCTCATATATTTTGTTTTGGTGGAAACTGCATTCATAACAAAACCAAGACTGTAAATTCCAAATGTAGATGGGAACCATAAAAAAAACACTTTCCTAAACTAAAAAATAGGGTTCCTTTATAAGTACGTAGTTTATTAATGCATAAATATTCAAACAAAACAAAAGCAACAAGGAAGCAAAGGGTAGCCTGAAAAGGAACAAAGTCATGTCTATAAACAAAAACCACATTTTTTAATCAGGACAATAGCCAAAATATCACCAAAATAAATCTCTCTATTATATAAAAAATATTGGGACGAGACAAGACTTTTTTTAGAGAGACGAGATGTTGACTTTCTCAGAGAGACACTTTCACATCTCGCGAGACAAAGAGCAGATGACAAAGTAGAACGTCATAAAGAATTCAAAAATGTTGGTGCAATACACATGCTGAGCAGGTTAGATACAATGGAAGTATGAAAATTTGAAAATCGCCAAAAAATGATAGCAAAGATCACATTAGTGCAAAGAAATGGAAATTATTACTTGGTGAAATAACGGAACAGTGAAAAGAGATTGAATATATTGTTTGGATATAAACTTTAAGTTGGAGACTTGTAGATTGTCTGATTCGTGTTGCCATCAGGGAAAAGTAGTGTTTCTTTCCAATAAAGAGGAATATCCACGAGAATTAAAAGATTTGTTGCTTGGTGAAATTTAAATCCACATATGCTGTCACGCTTGGGTCACAGAGTTGCACAGATACACAGGAGATTTTAGAGACAAAAACATTATTCAGACACTTCAAACAAACATAAGTCTCTTTCAGGAGTGAATCGAGCTTGGTGTGTAGTCAAAGGGGGCATTTGTGTCTCTCAATGAAAAGAACAGAAAATTGAACGAGCAAAGTGAACAAGGGGCAAAGCCCCCTAGTATATAAAAAGAAAGAACCAGAAATGAACCCTTGGCCAAAGCGTGACACTGGATTATCTCAATTTACAATATGATACGCTAATAAACATGCAAAAAATTGTCAACCTGCTTAATCCCAGTCATGGTCATGAGGGAAATGTTTTATCCTAACATCATTAGATACAAATAAAAACTAACCCAGCTTATTACAAATATTTGGAAAAAAGAAACACAAAGGCAGAGACAGAACAGTAGAAATGTAAATCTTTTCTCCCAGGAAAAAAAATATTCAATGACTTTTTCTCGCTGTCAGTTTTGAGGTAGTTTTACCTGTCTCTATAATTATAAATACCAAAATAAAGTAAAACATAATAAAATGCAGTTGCTTACCAACAGTAAATATTCCAAACACATGAAGTAAGCAGACATTTAATATACTACTTTCGATTAATTATTTATAACATACTGTATAAATACCTGTTTCAAACATACATACAAAATGTATATATTGCATACAAGAAAAAAACAACATATATCCACTAGATACAGATGATATATCATACTCCACAATAAAATATATCTATATTAGTAAATATTATTTAAACAACAAATTATAAATAACATATCATATAACAACAAAGGACATGTAACACCCAATACAGAAATAAATTACATCCATCTCTCTTCCAGACCTTTCTGGAACTTCCTTCCTTTCCATAATAATGGAAATCTTCCATTCACATAGAAGTGTAACATTTAGAGTTGTTATAGTGTCTACCAAGAAAACATACATAAATACTGTACATACCTAAATTCTAAAACTGCTTTATTAATTCCACAGTTGTAGAGAGAGTTGTAGTGCTGGAAACATGGGGGCACACAAAGACACCCACACTCAAACACAATGGGGCCAATTTAGAGCTGAATTATGACATAGTCAGGATTGCTGTCTTGGCTCAGGTTTATGTTTATTTGATATTTTTGTTGTTTGAATATTATTGTTCATATTATTTTATTAACTCTCTTTTTATTTTTTTTTTCTGTACAATATATATTTCATTTATTTAACATGGTGTTGTTTCTTAATTATTTTCCCATTGTGTATTACATTAAGGTTCTATGTCTTAGTGTTCTTTGATGTATGCCCTGTCTAATGTATGTGGTGCTTAAACAGGCGGGGCCAGCTAATTAAGCAGCTGGTGTACTGACCATCCCCAGCAGTATTTAATCTCTTTAGCATTAGACCCAAGCATCGCTTGGGCTGTATAAACAGTGCTGAAAGCGTTCGTCCCAAATGTAACTTGGGCAACGTTATAGACGCATCTCACGTAAGACCTCAGGATTACTCAGACTATAAAAGAGCCAGCAGTGTTATTGCCAAGCATTACTCGGGCAACAGTACAGGCATGTCATGTCATTATGTTTCTCATTGTAGACATGTCTTCTCCTAGCCTCATAATGTTGTCTTATAAGAAACGCTTCTTATCAGCAGTGATGACGAGGTGAATGTGTCTTCAGGCAGTGAAACTGAAACAATTAGCAAAACCAAAAGTGATTCTGGTGAATCCAAAAGTGATGGTCATGTCACTCGCACAAGTGCAGTGTGCTGGTCATATGATTATTATTATTATTTTTTTTTATTATTTGTATCATTATTATACTTTCTACACTTCTGACTTTGTACTTTTAGTATTTTGCAGTAGGAAAGTGAGATTTAATAAAAATGTTGATTTTAAAGCCAATGTTTTTTGAGACAAAAATGTCATGTTAAGGAGGTTAAGCCGAAGCTGAAGAAGGCTCAACATCTTCAGCATTGCGCTTGTGATTTAGATTCCATTTTTTCTTTTGTGATTCTTATATGTTTTTGTTTTGCATTTGCTCTGTTGGGTCAGTGTTATATGAAGTGCCCAACTGTTTTTATTAGACTTCTACCGTTTTTGTTCTTTTTGTGGAACCAATCCACATGTCACACATATAAAAACATAGAGGGAACAGGCAAAGTACATAGTGTCCGAATGTTGTGTGTACTTCCAACTGAGAGAGGGCACCTTTGTTGATTTCTTCTCCCTTTTTGCCTCTAGACTTGATGAAGAACCACTGGAAGGACACTGACGCCACTTCCTGTTCAAGCCTGGAAACCTCGTCTCTTCCACTTCCACTGATATGCAAAGACGACACAACCTGGAAGTCAGTATTCAGATCCCGCATCTGTGAGAGACTTTACTCCTCAACAGAACTGCTTGAATTAATTTATGGATCCTAATGGTCCATGCTTGCATGGTTTTCTTTCTTCAATTCTTTTGATTGTACCATTCATTAAAGTAGGATTGTCATGGAGACTCCCCAAATACAGTATATATATTCTCCAATGGATTTGTTTTGCAACATTTAAATCAACCAGGAGTGAAATTTGAACTGTGAAGCAACATCACTGACCACTGTGCCACTGCCTTCCAAGAAACTATCTGTGGTAAAACTGTGGCTCAAAATACATATAGTATGTTGAAAGGAGGATTTTGTGCCTAACCAGCAATAGTGGAAACTCAAAACAGTCAAGCAGCAAAAGTTCTGAACTTTTAACCATTTTCAGTCCTCTTCCTTAGTAAATTATTTAACCTCCCTGTATTTCAGTTGTTATATAACTTGCTCCAGGAGTGCTGTGCAATGGCTGACCTTGCACTCTAACCTACAAAGGTCATCTGAAAAGACAATTTCTCCTCAGGGATTAATAAAGTATATCAAACCAAATCAAAATTTAAATAATATTTAGTATCTTGATTTTGTAAATCATCTTAGATAAAGTTGTCTGCTAAATATTCAATAATAATAGTCCAGCAAAGCACTGCCTCCCTATCACCAAAACAAAATCTAGAGTATTCTTATGGTTCAGTTTATTTCTGAGGTTAACAATTATGAATATATAGACTAGAAGTATGTAATCAGCTTTGTACATTAGCCATGCAGCATGAGAACCTTAGTGTAATTACTACTGTATGTAATTCATAAGGTTAGTGGCCAATTACTGTAACTAAATTAATATGTTTACTTACTAAAGTTACAGTAGATGGCCTGTCTGTACCCATCAAGACTAAATTAAAAATGTACAAATACTGCAAAAAGGTGAAAGGTAACCCAAAGAGATTCTCTGAGTATTTTAGTAATAACAGAACAGTAAGTACGGTGGTGAATTCAGAAATACTACTGGCAAATTAAAAAATGCAGTGAAATAGTGAGTGCGCTAAAGTTCAATTGCTATGAAGTCCACATGTGTGAAGATGTCCATTTCTTCCCAAAAGCAATAGGGAATATCAGGAAAGTACAAAATTATTTGGAAATTGCAAATGGGAGATGTACTGCTTAGATTAGGTAGAATGAAATGTAACAAATCACCAGGGGTCTTTACATGGATTTGAATGTGAAAGAACACCAAAAAAAAATCAAATTTATAAAACTGGGTGTATGCACGTTTCTATGCCATTTATCATTTATAAATCACAATCACCTTGTGAATATGCCTATGTGAACAAGTAGGGTTGCCAGATTAGAAAATTAGAAATACGGGACACTCTTAAAATCTCTCTCTGTCTTACTATACAGGTCCTTCTCAAAAAATTAGCATATTGTGATAAAGTTCATTATTTTCTGTAATGTACTGATAAACATTAGACTTTCATATATTTTAGATTCATTACACACAACTGAAGTAGTTCAAGCCTTTTATTGTTTTAATAGCTCATGAAAACCCAAAATTCCTATCTCAAAAAATTAGCATATTTCATCCGACCAATAAAAGAAAAGTGTTTTTAATACAAAAAGTCAACCTTCAAATAATTATGTTCAGTTATGCACTCAATACTTGGTCGGGAATCCTTTTGCAGAAATGACTGCTTCAATGTGGCGTGGCATGGAGGCAATCAGCCTGTGGCACTGCTGAGGTGTTATGGAAGCCCAGGATGCTTCAATAGCGGCCTTAAGCTCATCCAGAGTGTTGGGTCCTGTGTCTCTCAACTTTCTCTTCACAATATCCCACAGATTCTCTATGGGGTTCAGGTCAGGAGAGTTGGCAGGCCAATTGAGCACAGTAATACCATGGTCAGTAAACCATTTACCAGTGGTTTTGGCACTGTGAGCAGGTGCCAGGTCGTGCTGAAAAATTAAATCTTCATCTCCATAAAGCTTTTCAGCAGATGGAAGCATGAAGTGCTCCAAAATCTCCTGATAGCTAGCTGCATTGACCCTGCCCTTGATAAAACACAGTGGACCATTTTGGCATTTCCATCTCCCCAGTCTTCCTCCAGACTCTGGCACCTTGGTTTCTGAATGGCATGCAAAATGTGCTTTCATCCAAAAAAAGTACTTTGGACCACTGAGCAACAGTCCAGTGCTGCTTCTCTTTAGCCCAGGTCAGGCGCTTCTGCCGCTGTTTCTGGTTCAAAAGTGGCTTGACCTGGGGAATGCGGCACCTGTAGCCCATTTCCTGCACACGCCTGTACACGGTGGCTCTGGATGTTTCTACTCCAGACTCAGTCCACTGCTTCCGTAGGTCCCCCAAAGTCTGGAATCGGTCCTTCTCCACAATCTTCCTCAGGGTCCGGTCACCTCTTCTCGTTGTGCAGCGTTTTCTGCCATTTTCCTTCCCACAGACTTCCCACTGAGGTGCCTTGATACAACACTCCGGGAACAGCCTATTCATTCAGAAATTTCTTTCTGTGTCTTACCCTCTTGCTTGAGGGTGTCAATGATGGCCTTCTGGACAGCAGTCAGGTCGGCAGTCTTACCCATGATTGCGGTTTTGAGTAATGAACCAGGCTGGGAGTTTTTAAAAGCCTCAGGAATCTTTTGCAGGTGTTTAGAGTTAATTAGTTGATTCAGATGATTAGGTTAATAGCTCGTTTAGAGAACCTTTTCATGATATGCAAATTTTTTGAGATAGGAATTTTGGGTTTTCATGAGCTGTATGCCAAAATCATCAATATTAAAACAATAAAAGGCTTGAACTACTTCAGTTGTGTGTAATGAATCTAAAATATATGAAAGTCTAATGTTTATCAGTACATTACAGAAAATAATGAACTTTATCACAATATGCAAATTTTTTGAGAAGGACCTGTATATATATACATTTATACATGCCCCCTACACACCCAGACCAATATTTTATAAAAGTAGAGGCATAAGTTCAAAACATGAAGCAAGGATTTTAATGGGTTATGAGGAAAACAAAAGTAAAACCATTTGGAAATGATTTAATACAAGCTAAAAACAATTCTGTAAAAGTGAAATCATTTGAAAATATTTATTTAATACAGACAACAGAGAAATATTATTATTATTTAATACAGGCAGTTATTAAAAAAGTGGGCCATGGCAAGTAGTAAGAACACACTTTGTTGACAGTCACTGTATGTTGCAATGCTGATACAGCACTGCACAGTAGCACGGCTGGAGAGCAAAACAGTAACAATGCTGCTGTCCTCAGCCAACCATAAATGAACAAGTTGCAAACATGCAGCAAACACTAGTTTCCTCATTACATTTGGGTTATTTTCATGAAGAGAATCTGAGAAAAGAAAGTATAATTACTTATAAAGTTACAACTAAGTACCTTAAGAAGGTAGTAAAAATATATTTTTATTACAAAATTTGAAAATTAACTAAATACGGGACATTTTGGTGTCCCTGAAAGGTCAGTACAGGATAGATGACAAAATTATCAAAATATGGGACATGTCCATTATATAAGGGAAGTCCGGCAACCCTATGAACAATCCTTGAATGCTGTCCTGAAACATCCATATATGGAACATGCCATTGAACCTCATGCATTTGCATTCATGATGCTGCAGAACTTCACTGGTGTCAAGATCACGCCATCTGAATTCAAGAGTATCTGGCTGTGCTCCACAATTGAGAACACAAGATCAACAGTGGCATTATAGCACCTCTCTCTAAGGGTCTTGGAAAAGTGTAAGGCACCATTGTCTGGGCAGACACTTGTCACCTGGCACATGTAATGACATCATAGCTGTTTCAATGAAAGTGCAGGCCATAAGAAACATTAAGAGCTCAGCCAGTTACCTTACCAACAAGCCATTCACCACGTACAGCACCATCATGCTTGTCAAAGCTAAATTGCCTCAAAATAAATGAATCAAAAGTTGACCCAAGTCACAGAGACACAATGTTTGCCAGTCACATCTTGGATGACTTGTGCATTAATGAAATGTAACTGCTTATGGTTAGCAAAACCAGCTTCCTTCTTGCTAGGTGCCCTTATTGAAATTTGAGTCCAGTAAAGTGCTCCAAATACGTTAGGAGAACAGGACACTGCTGCAGATTGCCTTTTTATGTTGGCAAAGACATGTTCTGGAGGTAGTTGCTCCTTGGTGGTTGGTTAAAGGCTTCCAGAACAGCAGGAACTATGGCTGAGATATTTCTGACCTGTTGGCCAGTTCCCTGAGAAGTGACAACAGGTAGCCAGTATAAAGCGATGAAAATCCACAAAGGTTCTTCACTACAAATATGTAGCATTGGCTGCCTTAAAAGGGAACTTAAACACAATCTGTAGAACATAACTATAATTTCCGAGGTGTAATATGTTTTGTCAGTAAATGCACATTATAATAACGGCTCAGTGATTCGAATAATTATGCATTAGAGTCTTCATTTTGCTGCTTTGGCTGCAGTTCCCTGCTTGATCAAGGAGTGTCATCATTTCCCAGGTTCTCCAAGACATTGCACAGGCATGGGTCAGAGTTGTTATACAGTAAATATACACATGTTCCCCTCTCAAGTTGTGTTTTATAAATCCCAACGTTTGCATGGTAAGTTGTATACATACAAAGAGAGGCTTGAAATGTGTGTACACACATTTAAACTAGGACATCCTGACTTCATTTGTACAAGCACATTTAAATTAGATCATATATATCAATTAACATTATATGTTGTTCTCTGATAACAGACACATATAAGAAGTCTTATTTGTTTTAACCAGATATTTACTTAGGGCATGTAAGATGTGTAACTAATTTGGGGCTTTACATAATGCATTGTCATAAAGAATGCTATTAGAATGCACCATTTATATGTATGCTGATTGGCATAATTGAAAAAGTTTTGTAGTCAATATATGTAAATGAATCCATCTGATTAATGGAAGGTACTCTGTCAGATATTGATACCAGGGATGGCTAGTGCAAACAGGACAATTAAACAAGCAACAAGGTGGGTGCAAATGTACTCAGTGTATTTTATTTTCACACAATAAGAATAATGTCCAACAGACATTAACTGCAGTGCAGTTAAATAAATCATCCAATTAAATAATTCCATAAAATCTCAGTACCTGTGAGGAAGCTGAAAAAAATCTGAATAACAATACATATTCCACTAAAACCAATGATAAAACCAAAGACAGAATTGCCTTCAACATTGACCCCCCAGTGCATATTTCTCTCTCGTCTCTTACTGTTCACCCATTTCCCAGATAAACTCAACAGGGTTGAGACTCCGGTGAAAATGGCGCATTCACGACTCCAATTCTGGTCACCTTCACAGTCACGTCTGGCATAAGAGCATAATGTGGTTGACATCACAGCACAACTGGAATCACAGCAGCCATTTCCCTAACAGAGAGAATCTCATGTGGTTTTGTAAATTGTGGAAATGTATGGCAAGAAATGAAGGCAGAGGTTGAAATTAACATCTTGACCTGTTTCACATTTTTAAGTGCTTTTCTACCTTTTGGTCGATGATTTTATTATTAATGTATATTATAGGTTTACAGGGTCGCCTTCATGTGCTAATCAATATGCAACACGTCACCACTCCTCAGAACCATGATTAGTTAAAGCAACATTACCTCAAAATATCTGTCTTCTTTGTCTAAAAAAATATCAACACAGTACCAGTATTTTGGAAAGAAATTCCAAAATAGTAGCAGAATGAGCAAAATAATTAGCAAAAAAAAAAACAGAATTCAATAAACTTGAAACTTAAACTTTAGTTTTTTATTTTTTGGGGGAAGACAAGGAACTCATAATATGTGTAATCTGAACTATTGTTTACTAGCTATTTGTGACAGTTCATGAGTTTGTAACTACACAAAAAAAAAATTCACTGGTCAGCTAACTTACTCATACTTTTTTGTGGGATACCTTTTAATTAATACAGAATGTGAAAAATATCATTTACAAAATTTCTTAAACTTGTATATGTACAGTGTCCTCCATACTTTTTAAAACAAAGACACATTTTTTCTTGATTTCCCTCTCTGCTCCACTGTTTAAAATTACGTAACAATGTATAAGTTGATAATGTATACGTTTACCCCTTTTGACGCTGGAGATGATTTCCTCACTTTTTATATTCTGACTAAGGTAGCATTTGACAAGGGTCAACATTTTAGCTCCTTACTAGTATTTGAAGATGTTAAGATTTTTTTCTTCTTCACTCTAGGTTGTGGTAAGTGATTAAACAAACATTACTTTAACAAATGAAGTGTATCACATTATTTAATTCATTTTTCGTACATCTACTGTTAGACTCAAAGTAACTTGAAGTCTGTGTCCACCGCTCTTGTGGCCTTATTAAATGCAATCTGTATGTCAGCACTAAGGCAGCACTTCAAAAATAAAATTGTTTCAGTGACAAATGAAATTGCTTGCACAGTGGGTCCAGACTCATTAAAAAGTGTTTATCTTGCAAATAGCCTGTGATTTTATTTATTTATTTATTTTTTACAAGCAGTAACTTATTTTTTATTAGTTCTATTTAATTTGAATTAATCATTCATTTTAGTTTTTATTGAATCTATTATGGATTTCAGCACTTAGCAGATGGGAAGAGTAAGAAAAGGTCACTGTTATTTAAAGATATGGCTTTGAAATGAAAACAGAAGGGCACCAAGTTTATGCAAGGTTTATTTATGAAGCCGTAATGTTCACAAACAAATTGTCAATGCACTGAACATAACTTTAACACAAAAGAGTGAGTAAAGAGTTTCAGTCTAAATTTTGACAATTTGTAGTTTAGTTTAAAATCAAAATCAATGAAAACCAAAACACTTTATTAAACCACTGGCTTATTACACAACTAATGCATGTTGAAAAATCATAAGTATTGTTAAAAATGTTATATGTATTTAAACTTGCCCAGGAAAAATGTTTTATTTAAAAGAAATATCAGTGTTTCAGTGTTCTTTGTGAGCATATCGCACATACCATGTAAGTAAAGTAAAGAAATTCATTAATATTAAATATTTTAAAAAGCACTTCTGGAGAGCAAGGCATATTCAATGTATTGAAAACCTATAAAAGCCTTAGTTATTTTCATGAAATAACCAGTAGAAAATAAAGTTTACACAAATAAAGCTTTGTACTGACCAGAGTCATACTGCACACAACTGAAGAACTATGTCATTTCATTCTGCAAACACAGGCTGAAGTGCAGTGTCACAATGAAAAACACAAATTCTAGGCCACATATCATAATGCTTTGGTAAGTATGACAGTCATCTGGCAAAGAGAAAAACACTATGCTGCTTTAGAAAAATAGCAAAAACTAAAGTCCACTTTGCATTTTGTTCCACATAAACCAGAATTATCATTTAATATTATGGTTTTATAATTCAAAATACTACAAATTAATCTGAATAAGCAAAAATGTTCTTATATTTGCAAATGCATTAGAATACTACAGAAGAATATTGTATTAAACTGGTTTAAAAGACTAAGTATTTTCCTTAAGTAATTAGCTTCTGTGAGTTGACAAGAATAACAATTAAGAAATTGTCTATTTTAAATAGAGTAATAAAAAGCAGATTTTCTTCTGTGATGCCCGTATGTTTTAAAGAGCTAATTGTGTGTTTAGCAGCTCTGGAGGATAATCACTATTTAGTAGGTCTCAAATAAATCTCTCATGGGCAGACCATGCATTTTAATTATTTAAAACATAGCCCTGCTGATTACAAAAACATACTCTAAGTTAATTATAAGTTACTGAGGTACTATTATAAACCTTTCCCTCTGGCTCTTTGCTTTCACTGAGCAATTTTTTACTACACGGCACATTTTACTGTTTCTTTTTTCAGAAATATATTCTGTACAAAAATGTGTTGCCACATGCAAAAGACGGCTGAAAAATCATATTATATAATAGATCTTACTTTACCTACAGGTACATTATACAATCATATGTATCTAAAGTTAAATGATGCATCTTAGATGAAAAAAACATCTATTAATGTTCAGAATTTGCACTTTACACAATACACAATATCCGAATTGCATTGCCATACAATGAAATAATAATTGTGCAAACAATTCAGGGTAAACAAAATTAATCTTGTCTATACTTATACAGCCAGATAAAGTTCAAGTAGCATTTTTGGCATGATTTAAATAAATAAAACACTTAAGTCGGCATCTATAAAATTAAAACTGAAGGGAGATTACTAATTCATACAAACTATGACACTTTGCTCTTGAAAAATGAAATGCTTTCTTCCCGCAAACCATTTCTACATAATTGTTTCATAAATGCATATATGTTTAAATCATCAAAGCCTTTACAGTAACATGGCTTGTATTTTAAGATGCTGTTCACTGCAGTTTCAGATGTCTTTAATCAAAACAAATCTTTTTTTTACATTCTACACTTTTTTTAAATATTCAAGCAGTTGCAATAAAAGTATGAATACAAAAAAATAGACTTGTTTTAAACAAAGGATATTCCATCATAGACAAAATTAACAACAATATGAGCGATTGGATATTTAATAATTAAGCAATAATATTTGTATTTGTGAGTTTCTAACTGACAAACATACAAAAAAGCCCTTTTAATGAACTTACCAATGCTAAAAGATTGCCTTTGCTTTGCAAGATTTACAGCTTTCACTAAACAAATACTAGATGTGTACAAAACAAATGACATATTGTAAACCTTTTAAAGTTTTCCAGGCTAGCAATGACACACTTAGTGGGACTTTCTTCTATATTCATTACCAATGTTCTTTCACCACTTTTGTTACACCTGGTTTCTGTATCCATATTAAATCTCCAAGCTGTGGATTTTGTCTGAATCTTTTCATTTTAAGGAAACTGGCAATATGTCCAATTATTGGTTCATTTACAGGGCAACAGCAACTGCAAAAACACTGACAACACAGTACATGGTTCGATTCTCCCATCTAACAGTACAGTTTCCTAAAGGGGTAAAAAAAGAAAAGAGGTAACTTAATTTAGTAATACACTGCTCTATTTGGTAGAGCCAAAAAACAGAAAACAATACAAGACATATGTATGGGAAATATTTATAACTTCATTTGACCAACACAATTAATATGTACCATGGATTTGACCTATAAATGTACTGTATATGCAATACTTATATTTTACCTGCTTTGAATGCATAGTTTCTCTGAGTAAAGTTCTGATGTATTTTCAGTCACTCAGATTATTTACCTCCAATTTACAGGATTATACATTGATAACAAAGAGAATGAAAATAGAATGATGGAATGTATAATGCAAAATAGTTATGACAGAATGCTTTGCAAAATTAAGACAGTTTTCTGACTTTCATTTTTGATAGGGCTATAATAGAATGTATAAGCATTTTAACCAATGGAATTCAATGAAATTTCAATGGCCTAGAGTGAAAGTAAAGGTAGATTAATATGTAAGGTTTGGAAAAAAAACATGAGCTTTATAAAGAAAGTACCCCAACACAGATTCCTTATCAGTTTAAACTAAAGCACTGTTGGAAGCGCAGTTATAATGAACTATCAAACAAGAGAACAATGCTGTTTCTTAGTGGACCTCTTCATAGATCACAGGAAAAATAAAGGGAAAGTGGAATAGTTACTACTGTGGTATCAATTTCTGTCCCTGGAATGAGACAACACCAATCTGACAAAACACTTAATCTAACTGCATGCATTGCCAGTGTGCGGCAGCGTTTCACTTATACTCTGATCACTTTTCTACTACAACCTGGTAAGTAAAAATGGATTATTCATTATGGAACCCAACACACATTTTTAAATGTGTTATTTCCTTTTTACAGTACATAACATGCATTTCACAACTTTGGCAAATATCATGTCAAGACTTTATTGTCAATGGTGAATTCAGTCATTCTTAGGCCGAGTTTATACTTCACGCGACGTTATGCATGCTCCAGTAGACGCTCCTGCTACGCATGCATTTTACTGTTCATACTTGCTTGCATACTTTACATAAATCTGGAGGAATCCACCAGGTGGCAGTGCAAGATATTATCATGGTGAGAACAGGTTAGGCTTCACTGTGTTGTGAATTGCCTGGAACGCCCATTAAATTCCGATGACACCTTACCATAATATCCCTGAAAAGGATGTTTAATGATTAAATCCATCAATCCAAGGATGTGTCCATTCCAGCAAGCATTGGGTACGAGGCAGAAACACTCCTTTGACGAGGCATCAACTCATTGCAAGGTGAATTCAAGCACTTACATACACTAGCATCATTTTAGTATCGCCAAATCTGCATATCTTTGGAAGGAAACTGGAGCTCACTGAGGAAACCCACCATGAAAACATGCAAACTCCAGGCAGGGAATACCGGCCAACGTGACTCCATGCGAGACAGCAGTGCTACCGCTCTGCCACCATGTCACCCCCATGTGTGTAATTATTAACAGCATTCATTATTTAAACAAAATTAACGCTTTATCTGTAAAATGTAACATACATACTTTAATGCATTTCATCATGAAAGTGATATCAAGTATAAATCTAAGGATTCTAAATGTGCACAGAGTTTGAATATCATACATTTAATGTGTTCTGTGTGATGATCTATTGCTGTTTGCCGCTACTGTCAAGTCAGGAGGAAGCCCCAGAAAAAAAAAGATGGCACAGAAGATGGTATGTGAGACTTTTTAAAATGTATCATGTCATTACAATCTGGAATATGTGACACTTGAATATAAAAGCACAACGAATGTATCTGCGCTATTACACCCCAATCCCCCACCCCCCTATACCCCCACCACCACTAATGAGGGTATTGCAGCTCGCTCATGCGTCGTGTTAATTTCAGAGGACATGCTCAGTGGACGCGTCAAATGAACACTGGGAACGCGTGGCAGCCATGATGCGTACGTGTTCTGAGCGTGAAGTATAAGCAAGCCCTTAGTCTGCACAATAACACATCAACTTCAATAACTACAAAAAAAAAAAACTACAAGTTGGTGTAACAATTATTGGAAGCCTTGATAAAGATGAACAGATAAACTGCACAATGGTGAGACTTTTACTTTTAACAAAATTCTTTCAACACACTACAAGTGGGTAAAACTATTTTCTTTCTCAGAAACAGGTGTCTGAATTAATACATACCTAGTTCTCGGTGTAACACAAGCACAAACGTGCAATTCTTATAATGTTAAACAATGTTAAAGAACGCATCAAGGGGGATTTGGACAACGTATTAATGCTCATCTTTTCAAGACCCTTGATGTCCTTGGACCTTCACTTGTAGTGGGTGCCACATGTGCAAATGTCCCATTGTTAGTTTGTATCTCCTTAAAGAGTACCTCAGGAAATGGGGAACTACACCTTTAAGGGGAAGACACAGCACACACAGGCCAGTTGGGCTGAAGGACATTAACGCGGAAAGGAAGGGAGAGACAGAGACAGACATTGACCAATGAAGTAAAAAGCAACAGCACATTAGCACAGAGAATCCACTTCCAAGCCACCTACTGGAAGAAGGTTTTGTTTTACTAAGGGTTGCAAGGGAGGTGCATCTCTAAAGGCAAACTTTTTTTTTTTTTGTAGTTTCACTGAAACGATCAACCATTGGACCGGTAGGACAGAACATTTATGTTATTAGCATCGGCTGCCAGTATACTTAGTTGGGATTCCTACATTTCACGTCCTCTTGAACTGGAAGGACAATAAACTAATATGTGATGATATGGGGGAATCAGGTTGTCTCTAGCGAGAGCATCTCACAAACTAATTTGTGAATGTTTATCTTTAATTCTTGTTGCTTGGGGATATATGTTTAAACTTTTTTCTCTGTTAATATGTAAATATACTTTTTTACCTTTCATTGCTTTAATGCTTTTTATCATATGCTCATCTAGGGTGTGTGGTGAGTGGATCAAATAGAATGAGCACTGGTCACGTAACCTTGAAAGTTGTCTATAAAGTACTGTTATTACTCCAGCAGTATTCTGAACGTGCAGTAGCCCTGGGCTTAGTTGTTCTCCAGGGGTGGCAGAACACAGTAATGGACTACCTTTCTCAATTCACACTATAGTTTTTCAATGACAACAGCTTAATGACTGAAGTGGCCTTTGCACAACCTTAATTTTATTTTAAGTCAACCACTTCTTTATTGAATTTCGAAGTGTGTTAGAGGTTGCTTTCTTGCTGAGAAATCTACATTAGTATTTGGCTAATATATTCAGACACATCATCACAAGGACCACAGGGTCACTGTGAGCCTAACACAAATGTACAAGATGCACTTGCATCTTCAACCATTGCTTTAGTGACTCTTTCATACTTTAGTACTAAGTAATAAATTTAACTTTTTAAATTTATCACCCATTACCTAATCTGTAAAGATCAAATTCCATCTGTTTCTTTTTGATTTGCCATTTTTGGCTTTCTTTGTTAAAAGCAAATGTTTACCTCACACGTTGCCTTTTTTTCTAAAGCATATAGTTAGTGACTGTCCACTACAAATCTTGGCATACTTCAAAATGTAATAGAAGTTCCGAGTTGCAATATAATGCAATGGAAGAAAAATGGTATTTGTCTCTTAACATTTTTTCAGTTCCCAAGGTAGCAGATAAAAAAAAATGTGGCCAGTGTACTTCCATTTCTGTCACAAACCAACAGAACTACCAAATGCCCAAAGATGTAGATTTCAAACATGATACATACCTTTTTAACCACCATATTTTCCTGAATACACCGTGCATATTTCATCTCTTTCAGAAAAAAAATAAATTGTACAATCCGCACCATTGTATCATCCACACTATTTATCTTTCAGTAAAACAAAAAAAAAACTGTATATGCTCACTCTTTCATTAACACTAGAATTACCAGAGCCAATGAAAAAACTTGTAGTTCCGGCCCACTTTAAATCCCTTTGCACCTCTCTGTCAGCCTCTTTTATCTTCTAAATGTGTCGATAAGCCCAAGCAGCAGGCAGCCTTATAAAACCAATTTGCCTCAGAACAACCAAGAAGTTCTCCCAGTTCCTGCTTTGACTGATTATCTGAGAATGAGCTACTCAGAATTGTAAGGGGAAATAACTTGATGTGCGTTTTGTGTCTAAACAATCTATGTAAACAAATCATTAAAACAGAAACGTTTTTCATGTTTTAGTAATAAATGACAAAATGTGCACATTAACTATATAATATGTAAAGGCTGATTGCCAAATATCAAATAAACACTTCCATAAAAAGGGCAACTACAATACGACAGCCTCCGTGGTGCAGCAGTTAAAGCTGTGGACTTATAATCCAAAGGTTGTGAGTTCGAAACCAGCTCCCCTGCAAATTTACTGTTTTGAGTAGTGAGCTGCTCTTATTGTTACTATTATACAATAAAAACATACATTTCATTTGTGTCTGTAACAGCCGGTGTAAATTTATAGGACTTGTTAAAGTTAGCGTTTTTTTTTTTCACTCTTATTTTCTCAGTCACAATCACGATATAACATCCAACAAAAAACACGTCGCACTACTACAATATTATTTGGAAATGAACAGTGTCAGATCAGCTGTAAATGTATGGCATTTCTATAAGTTAGCTTTTTTTTCAGTTTTATTATCTCAATCTCGTTCATGTTTTGCCTCGCCCCTTCTGATCTGACTCTAACAGCGCCAGTATAAATTCACACCCAATCTGATTTTCGTTTTCAAATAATATTGCATTAGTGCAATGCTGTTTTCTGATTGGTACTATTCAAGTCAAAAAATGATTTCTTCAAAATGGCACACATATTCGTCTCTTTTTTTTTTTTGCCACCAGTGCTGCGTTGACATCGTGTACCAGAAGGCGTGAGCTTATTCAGTGTGGCAGGAGCATGCAGGTGGCCAGTTGCTGTGTGATATAACACGCTTGACTTGGCGGCAATCCACGTGCATGTACTGTACAGGGCATGCACGGTAAGCACTGAGAAAAGAACAGTACTCTTTGCTCAAATTGCAGAGGAGCTTCGTCGTCACTTCATTGTCGCTTCTTACATGAAAAGGCGATGGATAAAGCAAAAGAGGATGCAACATCGACAAGCTTCTGTTCCAAGACCACCGTTTCCCCAGGAAAGCAAACTCAGTCAGTCAGTGTCAGGCGCCTCTTCAGTGTAATAGTAACCACAGCACAGAGAGAAGTGTGTACATTGCAACACGTACACATGTCCTAAACGTAGAAAGGATGGTCCTTGGGTGTGTGTGAACTGTTAACATTTAATCTGATGATTGCATATAGCACGGAATTGACCCCTCTGTACTATTCTTTCCTCTGCATGTCCTGGTACAAAAGAGACAGTACTGTGCACCAAAATGTGGACACTGGCAAGATCACAAAAAAAAAAACGCAATCACTGATTAGAAGCGCAAGAAGGCTTATATATGAATAATACTGCATCAGTGCCACAATGTTTCCGAAGTGTACTATACAGGTCATAAAATTAATTATTTGACATCATGGACCATAAGGTGCATACTAATTCAGTGTGAGCAGGAACACTATTTGGCAATCAGCCTTTACATATTATATAAATCATGTGTACATTTTGTCATTTATTACTAAAACATGAAAAACATTTCTGTTTTAACAATTTGTTTACATAGATTGTTTAGACACAAAATGCACATCAAGTTTTATCCCCTTCTTGATAGTTCTGATGCAATGGGGCGGTGGTATGAGGCTGCCTGCTGCTTGGGCTTATTGACCCATTTAGAAGACAAAAGAGGCTGACTGAGAGGTGCGAAGGGATTTAAGGTGGGACGGAACTACTAGTTTTTTCGTTGGCTCTGGTAATTCTACTGTTAAAAAATACAAATAACTAGAACACCTGAACAAATTACCCTGCAACCAACAATAGCCAGCATGCACAAATTATTGCTCCATTTTCATCTGTTGCATTGTTCACCATAAAAGTTATTCAATACTGAACAACAGCTTTGCCTCATGCAAACAGCATTTTGTAATAAAATTAACTATATTGTCTATACAACTTATATTTTGCTGCTACTGCCGAATTTTGTTCTCTCATGAAACGGCAAACTTCACATTACTAACCATCCAACTTATCCACATGCTGAATTGGTTCCCAGCAAGTGTAAGCTGAACTTCAAGGTGTGATACAATATTCATAGCCTTCCACTTCTAGATGCTCTTTAATGGCTGCAATATTATTACATTCAAGTGTAAGCAGCAAGTTTTAGTCCAGTTTGGATGCTGTTACGCACAAGGAGTCAAAGTGGATAATGATATGCATAAGTTGAACTCTGGATAAGTCTTCATTCAGCTAGCTAAAATATAAAAGAAGCCCTTTCAAACTCCAATAAGTACAGTACTTGCTTCTCTGCAAGATTTCTGATTTGCTGCTGTTTTGTAATGTAACAGTCAAGCGATGGAGTATGTAAACAAAATTTTGTTTTCTCCATTAAACACTACCTTTTAAAGAGTCTTTTCAGCAGTGCACATTTTAAGTACCTTTGCCAACATGCAGTTTTAACCACAGTCTACACTACAGAGGAGTGCTCACTTAACATGCATTTAAAGCATTATATTGTTTTGTTTCAGCTATAAAGGGAAAAGGAGTGAGTTTATATTAGTTTCACAAGTCAGTCTTTGACCACCCATTGCTACATACTGCACTCAACAGTTTGCTGTCTACCAGTGATGTGTGTGGTTTTTTTATCCTTCCATTTAGCCATGGAACTAACTATAGATTATGCCTCATCTGGTTTAATTTAACCTTTGTTAGACACTGTTAGTTTATTCAATAAACACAAATGATAAACATGCAGACTCTTTTTACAGAACATCTGTAAATTGTTTTAAATAAAAATATAGCAAATAAATAATGCTAATGTAGCATTGCAGAGTTGGGTTTTGCATAGAATATACAATAATTATTATAAAATGAATGAATAAATGCTGAAGGAGACACATAAGGTATTTACCCTTTGTAGAATGAAATATTCAAACAACAACTTAGACAATAACAGTCCATCTGAACTGTTATACTAATGATTAAAAAATTAACACATATCGTTCAGTTCTTTCACTTGTGAGCAACTGACTCACAGTACCTTAATGTATGTATGTATATATATATATATATATATATATATATATATATATATATATATATATATATATATATATATATATATATATAAAAATGATGAGTAGGGAACAGACTATTTTGGAAAAAATGTAAAAATATGGAAAAATGTAATGTAATGTGAAAGGTGACAGTAAATAAAACAAAGGAATATGCAAGTATAAATAATTAAATGCATCACAAAGTGTGTTTTTGTGGATTATTTTTTTATGTATTAATTTCTTCGTACATGTGAGATGAATAAATACACCTTGAAAACTAAGCTGCCATTTTCACTCATCAATGTCGAGAGAGCAGGTTATACTGAATATCAATTTTTGATTGGTAAATCAAAACCTGGCACAAAAAGGTATAGATGTGGAAATAAAAGGAAGTTTGGTTAATGACCACATGTAATGTGTTTAAGCAATCAAGGGTGATTTTATATGTATTTCTTATGTAGATTTCTGGATAACACCACTTTGTAGTCACAGTGACCCCTTTTTTAGTGAAGCTCTGTATTTGCAATGGTTGGAAAAACTTTTTTTTTCTCCCCTTGTGTCTTTTAAAGAACACTGAACAAGTTATAAGCATTTTATGCTTTACAGATGTACTGCAACCAAAAAATACAAAAGTTCTGATAAGAAAACTATATATATATTTTTTAATTAATACAACCTAAATGTACTATATATATATATATATATATATATATATATATATATATATATATATATATATATATATATATATATATATATATATATATATATATATATATATATATATATATATTGGGCCTAGAATGATTTTTACTATATCGTAACATTCTAAAATAACCTATGGAAAGACAGAATGCCATTCATAATGTCATTAGTACTCAAAATCTTTATTATAATAAGGTTGTGTACATGGACTTTACAAAAAAGAAAAAGAGAATGAGATTTAAACTAGACTCAGATAATGTCCTAATGAGGTTCAAGCACAGTGTTGTGAAATTGTTTTCTAATAGTGGTTACAGTTTTTGCAATGGGTGTCATTAGTAACTGTAATTTAACCTATTTAATTGTTAAATTAAAACATGTTCACTTTAAAACATCATATACTTAATGTCATTCCCTTTTTTTACTTTTTCTTTTTATACTTAAGCATACCAGCCATGCTAGAACAATATGTATTTTAGCAGGACATCTTTGCTGCTCACATGAAATATTGCTGTTAGTTTAAAAAGTCACGGAGGTTGGACACTAGTTAAATAATCTACTATCACAGATGTTGTACTGTAGTCCAGAGAAACTATTACAATTGATTGCATAAGAATTGTAGTTTCATATCTAAGGCACATGGTATATTGCTTTCCAGTAGCCCATAAAGGGTAAAAACTAGTGCTGGAGCTGATGGATTCTTTATACTGATTGCCAGTTAAATTCTTTTCTGAAAACAGTGCATTGTGACTGTTTCTTCAAGACACTCTTTGTAACCACTATTGAAAGACTGAAATCTATGTTTTTAAAAATTAATGGAATTAATTTATTAATAACTGTAAGGGTTACATAACTTCTATTTATAGCTTAAAAAACTAAAATAAAAATAAGTTAATTTAATTATCAAAGTTCATATATTAGAATGGTGTTACAATAAAATGGAGATACCTTGGGTCTAAATTAGTATGGCAGCAAACAGCATATTTATAGTGATATGTAAAGAACATTAAGCGATGAACAAATATGTTAGGGAAAAAGAAGATTAGGAAAAACAGATAACTTACCGTCTGTGGTGGTATCCCAGTAACAGGAACTTGCAGTGTGTAGACCAGCTCCACTCTTCTGCATTACAGCACAATTTACTGGAAAAGACATAATAATTATTATTATTATTATTATTATTATTACTATTCACCATGGGGAGTAGCTGCATGTTGCAGTATCTCAATGTCTCCGTTTATTTTCTAGCATTGCAGTGTTTGTTCTAGCTAGCAATACTATACTGTAATATGGTCATTAGCTAAGTCAGTACTTTTCTTTTTAATTATCTTGCTTGATAGGCATTCTGGTTTGTGTTTAGACCAAACTGTGTATGTATATTTTTTTTCATTTACTTACTTATCTACCTATTTATGCATTTACAGTATATACAGTATACAGAGGGGACTGGGCGGTCTCTTGGTCTGGAACCCCTACAGATTTTATTTTTTTTTCCAGCCTTTGGAGTTTTTTTTTGTTTTTTCTGTCCACCCTGGCCATCGGACCTTACTCTTATTCTATGTTAATTAATGTTGACTTATGTGTATCTTTTATTGTGTCTTCTATTTCTCTATTCATTTTGTAAAGCACTTTGAGCTACATTTTTTTGTATGAATATGTGCTATATAAATAAATGTTGATTGATTGATTGATTGATTTATTTAAAATGCTTCTGTAAAAAGCCAGATTTTACCCCTGGAGACATATAAAGTGTGTTTGTTCATTCATTCTTTCTATCTATCTATCTAGTCTGCTGCTGAAACTTTTAATTATTTTTTTGACTTTCAAGACGGTTTATTCCACTGTGCTTTTTGACAACAGTAGCGAAGGAATTATGTACATGCTGTATCAGCTATTACCCCTATGACAGCAAACTTTATTTTCCCAAAAGGAGATGGATATACTGAAGAAGATTAACATACAGAAGATACTGTAACAATAGAACTGGTGTTAAAGGAGGAAACAAGAAACAGATATACAGTATAAACCGTATCTACCAGTAATTGTTATAGGAAATATAGGATCACTGGCAAAAAAGATGGAAGAATTCACTGTACTGGCAAGATCGCTGATAGAAAAACGTGAGTGTATCTTTATGTGTGTTAGTGAGACGTGGTTGCACAAATGTGCAGGATTTGCATTTTGCTTTAAATGGATTTACTATGGTAAGTGCAGACTGAATACACCAACAGTGCAGCAAGAGCATAGGAGGAGGATAGCTGTCCTTCTAAACAACAAATGGTGTAATACTTGACATTTTAAGGATAAGGACAGAATATGCAATTCAGACATTAAGTTGCTTCCATCAAAATGTGCTCTTACTATCTGCTGTCTGAGTTTTCCTATATCATTCTGCTTGCAGTTTACGTTCTGACCTGTGCACTTCCAGATGTGGGGTGTGACATAATACACATGGCTGTCACTAAATTTCACATGCAGCACCCTAGTTCATGGATTGTAATATCTGGAGACTTTAATCAGGTGTCCCTCTCAGCAGCATTACACAGTTTACATCAGTTTGTAAAGTGCAGCACATGAGATAACAGAACACTCAGCCTCTTTTATGAAAATACCAATGGCACATAAAGCTTAAAAGCTCTTCTACATCTTGGGAGACCAGACCAGAATCTTGTTCATCTAATACCACAGAGTAAGCCCATTATTCTACAGCAGCCTGTTATCGCCAGGTCAGTGAGTGTGTTAACATGCACACAAAAAACAGGATAAGGTGAATAACCCAGGTTAAGGCAGAAACCTGGTTTCTTAAAAAAAAATCCCAATTTACATGTACCAGTATTCTTCTGGTGTTCTCCTTCAGCAAAACGATCCAACATAATTAAAAGGTGCAAAATGAAGCTAAACATAATCATTGGCCAAAATGAGCCCAAAAACAAGCAGGATGCCTGTGATAATTTTCTTTCATTGGCAAGATTAGTACTTCATGTTCTGCGAAGTAAATAACATCCATCCCACTTTTCGGAACTGAGCCAGCGATGGTTCATGGTATGAACACTGGCCACTGTGTCACCCGATCGCACAGTTTCAGCATATCTATAGAAAACATCTTGATTAAAACTAAGCCAATGTTTTGTTGATGGATTTCTGTTACAGGATTTCACACATCAAAGTCTTCTGCCTGGCTGGCCGATTGAGCTCTGCAAAGGAGCACCAACATCGGTACATTTACTTCTTGTTTTACATGGAGTAGTGTTGGGATTATAACAACACAGCTATTTTTACTTCAATAAAATATGTTTTGCATTGGGTTACTTGTTATTTTAAAAAGTAATCAGCCTACTTAACCTCAGTTACCTTTTACATGTTACTCCACGGCTTTTAAGATTGTGCTGTTGAGCTTAGCACTGTACGTTAAGCTCATCAACATAAATTTAGCGATTTCTGAAATATTAAGATATAATATTTAAACCATAAGAATGAATCACAAAATTTATCTTGTAATCCCTTCTACTTGTGGCTACTGAAAGCAACATGTGCAAAGCTAACAAGTGAACAGACTGAAAGAGTGCAACGGACATGCGCAGGCTACAAACTCCTTAAATGTTACCCGGTTAATGGTTTTACATGTATACATGCCAAATAATTTGGTTACTTGTGGAGAAATCTAGGTCTGTTAATCAAGTTTCTTTAGCTAGAATAAAGGTTTATAAGGCATTTTAGAAACCAGGTTTCTATGAATTAACCAGGTTATTAAAGTGCATGCAAATGCAGGGAGTGAGGAAGTGGTCACCTGAGGTAAACGACACTTTCAAGGGATGCTTTGAAGCTATAGAATGGGATGAGCTCTGTGAACAGTATGGTGAGGATACTGACGAACTAACCAATTTCATTATTGGGTAGAATAATTTAAGTGTGGACACTGATATTCCATCAACGACCTTTGGCTGCTACCATAAAAACAAACCATGGGTAACCAGTTACCTGAGTGCTCTTCTTTAACAAAAAAGAGTGCCTCCAGGGATGAAGATAGGGGAAAATGAACAGGGTATACGGAAAGCTCAAAGCAAAGTTCAATGAGACTATATGGAATTACTTGAAGCCAAGAAGAAGGAAAAAAAAAACATGCAGGAGATGTGAAAGGAATGAAAATATTTTGGGCTTTATACAGTTCAATTGCAGATCAGATGTTGGGAGTGCAGAGAGGGCTAATGAGTTAAATCAACTCTTTATGAGTTTTGACCAGGGCCTTCTTGCTCACAATTTACTCACCCAGGTGACAGGGTAACCTAAGGGGTTCAACTTCCTTTATGCCCGATCTCCAGTCCACATTATTCTTAAAGATTTTCCCTTCATACTACTGCATATCAACTGCCACTGTCTTCATCCTTATTCACCAGCTACAATGGCTTACACCCATAGACAATGCAAAGCTGCTGGACCTGATGGTGTTAACTCTGAGGTATTGAAGGAGTGAGCTGGCAACTGTATGTAGTTTTTCAGCACATCTTCAGTCTGTGTTTGATCATATAAAGCAGGGGTCTCCCAACTACGGGCCGCGGGCCACATCTGGCCCACCAGTGTCATCAATCCGGCCCGCAACAGCTAATGACCAGTGTCATCAATTCGGCCCGCGACAGCTAATGGCTTATTGTTGTTATTGTTGCTGTGATAAGTTGGATAAAAAAAAACACAGAATGATAATAGCTCGGTTTTATTTACTTGCTAGGTAAAGCTTAATGACAAGTATAATAAGCAGAAAATTTAACTTAAGCATAATAACTAACAAATAATTGAAATGAATCCCATTAACATTATAAACTAGTGAACATCCCGCAGTTTCATCCTCAGTAGTTATGTTGGGGTAAAGAGTATCGTATATGTATGTATATCGATGTTTGGAATGTATATAACCTGAATCACACATATGATTTTTATCCTGAAAATCCCTTAGGAACGGAAAAGCTAAATTAACGTAAATGAAACCGCGGGGTGTCCACTTGTAAAAAATACTTATGAGATTTATGTAATTGTGATTTTCCACTGACAATAGTTTGTAGATGTAGACCAATTTTACTTGTACCAATTATTAAAAGAGATTTAAGATGCTCATCGGTTAACTTAGATCTGTAAACATTCTTTGTGTACTTCATTTTGGAGAATGTTTTCTCACACAAGTAAGTAGTACCAAAAACAGAAAACAGCCCACGAGCAAATCTATGCAAATTATCAAATTGTACCAGTGGAAGACTCTTATAAAATTCCAACAAAGATGAGTTTTGATATTTGTTCTTAATTATATCACTGCACTGTAAATCAATAATTTCCATTTTAAGTTCCGGGGCTAGGGTTTCAATGTCAGTATCAAAAGGATTTTGAAAAATCTTAAATTCATTCGCAATGACATCAAAGTCTGAGAAACGAGTATCAACATTTATCTTCAAAGCACTCAAAGCTTCGATTGCAAAATCGATGGGAAACTCAGTCTCAGTAGTGTGCCTGAATATTTCACATGTTTTAAAATGTGTGAAACATTTTTTACATAATTGTGATTGAAACAGTAATATTTTCTGCCAGAACGATTTGATATTAGTGTATAAATCAGGGAGAAGCTGGTTTTCTCCTTGCAATCTCAAATTCAGTTCGCTCATATGTTTTGTCAAATCGACATAGAATGCTAACTTCCACAGCCATTCGCTATTTTGTAATTCAGTAAGAGGGCGATGCTTTTCATTCAAAAAAATTTCGATCTCTGCTCAAAGTTCAAAAAAGCGCTGAAGGACTTTTCCGCAACTAAGCCAGCGTAGTATGATATGGCAAGTCATTTTCTCCAATCTCTTCAATAAACTCGCGGAATTGTCAGTGATTCAGCCCAGTGGATCTGATGAAATTAACAACTGATATGACTGGTTTTAGAACTTCAGACATATCATTTTCATAACATTTTCCGCACAAGGACTGTTGATGAATGACACAAGGTAAGACTAATGGTTTTGAACCACCATCATTTTCTACAGCCTTTGACACTAGTGCAACCACTACTTTATTTTTACCACACATGTTTTTGCCTCCATCAGTTGTAATAGATTTCAAGTTTTTCCATCGAAGGTTCTTTTTATTAATGGCATTTTCAACTCCCTTAAAAATATCTTCCACAGTAGTCGTGCCGTGAATACTATCAATATTAAGAAGTTCCTCATTCACTTCATAGCTTTTATCTACTCCTCGAATAAAAATCAACACCTGAGCGGTATCTGACACATCCGTTGACTCATCCAAGGCCAGAGAAAACCATTCAAGATGTCCATTTTTGTCAGATAGTTGAGATGATATATTTTCTGCAATGTCTTGTACCCTCCGAACCACGGTGTTTGCTGACAAACTGACAGTTTGAAATAAATTTACCTTTTTGGGCCACATTTCTTAGGCTACTGTAATTACGCATTCTTTGATCATTTCTCCATCGGTGAATGGTTTTCCATGTTTTGCGATTTCAAGAGCCACATGAAAGCTGGCACGAGTTGCAGCCTTTTGTTCATTATTGACTTTATTGACAAAAATTGCTGCGATTTCAATCCGCGCTTCAAAGCTTCACATTTTTCTGTCTGCAAACTTCCTGTATATTTTGAGTAATTTTGAAAATGTTTCGTTTCATAATGATGTTTAATGTTATATTCTTTGAGAATGGCTATGGTTTCATTGCAAATCAAACATAGCGCCTTATTACTGGACTTAATCACGAAATATTGAAAGTTCCATTGATCTTTGAATGTTCTGCATTCACTATTTTTCGCTTCTTACTACTACTACCATACTAGTAAATCACACCCAAAAATAACAAGTCAAATCAAAATACTGTTACGTATGGGCGTTGGTCGGTTCGAAGATGTCTTTTAAACAGGGTTACGCCCTACTTTATTTCACAGCAGACAGTTTTGCTTCCTTCGCCTTCCCCAGGCAGACTGACTCGCAGTCGCACCGCTAGCCTTTTTATACTCCAATTACTACCATCTCGAAGTGAGTGGAATACACCAGACCTTTCTCGAACCAATGAGGTTATTCACGAATGTTTAATTGTTATTGCGCTTTCGAAAGTACTACTAACGCCATCTGTTAGCGATAGAGGGTACTACCACTACCTATTTCCGCTTTTTGACCACCAGATTTCGTCAAGTGTCACGGTCGTAACAATACACAATAGTAATTGAACTAGCGAATTTAGCAAGCGTATGCTCGCTCAGGGCGCATACTCGGCGACTAGTCTAGAAATTCTAGATAATGGCAGGAAAATTTAAACGGTTTTGGCCCTTGGAACTTATTGGAGTAATCAGTATGGCCTTAAGGCTGGAAAATTTGGAGACCCCTGATATAAAGGGTTCCAGCTGTATGGAAAAAACTTGTTAAGTACCAGCCCCCAAGGTAATTCAGCCAAAAGTCTTTAATAACTACTGGCCTGTGGCTCTGACCTTACACATAATGAAGACCTTGTTAAGGCTAATATTGGCACACTTTCAACCACTGGTCAGAACAGCACCAGATTCTCTGCAGTTGACCTACCAGAACCACACAGGGGTAAATGATGCTGTCATCTACACCAATCAGCCATAACGTTAAAACCACTGACAAGTGAAGTAAATAATATTGATTATTATGTTACAATGGCACCTGCCAAGGTGTGAGGTATATACAGTACATCAGCAAGTGAGCAGTCAGTTCTTAGAGGAGAAAGTGTTGGAAGCAGGAAAAATGGGCAAATGTAAGAATGGGAGTGATTTTGACAAGGGCCAAATTGTGATGGCTAGATGGGTGGGTCAGAAAATCTCCAAAACAGCAAGTCTTCTGGGGTGTTGCCAGTATGCAATGGTTAGTACCTACCAAAAATGGTCCAAGGAAGGACAGCCAGTGAACCAACAACAAGGTCATAAGCACCCAAGGCTCATGGGTCATTCCATGTCAAATCAACCAATGGTACACACACTTCGGAAAAATTACCAGGTGTACCCATGTTAGTCAGGAGACGCCCTGTAAAATCTTTTTTGATGCAAGATTAATACTGTATAATACTGTAAGATATAGCAAGTTTGCTGAGGGGAGGTGGGTGTAGATTTTATCAGGCCTCATTTTTTCATCAACTTTTACAAGCCCATAGTTCAAGAATTAAACTACCAATGAGGCTAGAGACTTTGCATGCTGGTACATTAATTGGTATAGTATGTGATGAAATTAAAACATTTGGTCCAGATGACAATGTACAGTGAAAGCAGCCCCTTGAAACTGACCAAAATTAAATTTTTGGCTTAGCGCTGTGTAGGCCTCTAAAATACATAATTTTTTTTTTCTTATTCAGATTATATAGGCTTTCTGAAAAAGTAATAAACAGAAAGGTAACTGTATCATGGATTGAACAGCAGACCTCTCAAATCCAAAAAAATCATTTTGGATTTCATTTTCAGAGTACCCTAACAACATGTGTGAATGTGCACATCATTTTTAAAATATTTTCCATTTACCCTACATTGTCCCTTCTTTCTTAAAACATAAACCTTGCTTTTATTACATAAATCTTTCATGTTTATTTTCCATCCTAAACATAGACTGAATGAGCCACGTTTCAATAATGGTAATCGTTGAGTTTACTCAAGAATACCACTGTTACATCCCTACAGAAGATGGTAAACTCAAAGTCAGCTGGGTGTCTGGTGAAGGCAGTCACCACTGAAGCAGCAGATGAGATCCTAGCCTGTCAAGATCACATTCCTGATGGAACAGATGCATCACATTAAACCAGTGTCCTGTTGGAGACTATGCTGGGTGCATATATGATGAAAAATGTTGGATTGGTGTGATTTGTGAGAAGAGTAAAGCGGAATCAGAAATCTTGATATGCTTCATCCATCCAAACTATCCTGCACTGTCTACCTGTCATTGGCTACCTAGAGACAATATTTGTTGTGTGCCATTACAGTGTGTCAATGCACTGTTTACTGCACCAACAAAGGTCAGTGAGGCAGTACCATCTTGATCTCAAATACAAAGATGATCTACACTGTGCACTTCGATTGAAACAGAAATGAAATGGGTCACAATCCTGTTGCTGCAATACCAACAAGTTAACATTTACAGTAATTAATAACTAGTGTTGTATTTAATGATAAATCAATCAGGCGTTCTTCATTTGTAGTGCTTAATGTGCCTTTGGTGATTTACTTTTCCAAAAATCCTAAGTTAGTTATGAAGAACTTGATGATTACCATTACTGACAAACCCATGTTTAGAATGGAAAATAAAAATTAAAGTTTCATATAAGAAACTTGAGACTTGTTTTTTGAGAAACAAGGGATACAGGAAAAAATAATTTTAAAAATGTCTGGACATCCCCACAGTACACTAAGCTGGTCTAAAAATTAGAACCAAAATTATTTTTTCACATTTGAGAGGTTTTCTGGTCAAATCTTATGAAGTTTCTTGTTTGTTAATCTTTTGTGTAGGTATCTAAACATGGAAAAAATTTCAGCAGGCTGTATCAGTTAGAAGTATGCTTTATGAAGGCCTAATCATGGCAAAGCCAAAGATACAAAATTATCATCTGGACCAAACATTTTGATTTTATTATGTACTATCTATAAAAGTACTAGTATGCAAAATTTGAGCCTGTTTTAGTTCTTGAGATATGGTCTTGTGAGACTGATGAAAACATAAAGTTGTGTCAAATTTGACACCCCCCTCCCAAATAAAATCTTGGAAAGTACTGATCTTACATCAAAATAATTCTACAGGGTGT